>NW_009727325.1:337-601 GCF_000703405.1 Apaloderma vittatum | reverse complement strand
GTGTCGAGCTGAACTATGCCAGCCCTGCTTGTCCGCTCTGACGCAAGCTGAACTGTGCTGAGCAAAACTGAGCCAGGCCAAGTGGAGCCAAATCAGATCAGGCCCATGCTGTGCCATGCTGTGCTGAAATGAACCGTGCCAACTCCATATCGTGCCAGGCAGAGCTGAGCCAAGCCAGAATGCGTCAATCCAGCTGAGCTGCACCGAACCAGCCTGAGCCATGCTGGCCCACTTGCCATCCCACGCTGAGCTGAGCCAGACTGT
>NW_009727325.1:0-229 GCF_000703405.1 Apaloderma vittatum | reverse complement strand
GGGGCGGACCCATGCCGTGTCAAGCCAAGCTGAGCTAAGCAGCAGAGTGCTGTGGTGTGCCATTGCGTCCCGAGCCATGCTATGAGCTGAGCTGTGCCATGAGCTGTGCCATGTTGTGCTGAGCTGAGCTGTGCTGTAACTGTGCTGAACTGGACTGAGCTGATCCGGGCCAGGCCAGGCTGTGCCATGCCGTGCTGTGCCGTGCCATGCCGTACTATACAGTGTCACA
>NW_009727324.1:0-534 GCF_000703405.1 Apaloderma vittatum | reverse complement strand
ACAGGTATGGGGTTTTCCCCCCTGTCAGTTCCCGCCACGTCCCTGAGGTCGGGCATGCAGGGGCAGCATTTGCCAGCTGACCTGGCACTGCAGGAGAGGGTGGCACCAGCTCACGTCAGCTGCCAGGGAGGTTGCTGGCACAGAGGGCTGGCAGCAAGCAAGGGAGTGATTTGCAGCAACTGTCTCTGCTGCCTGCACCCCTCTGCCGGCCAGGCACCATTCTGTGGTGTGGCAGCCCCCACAGGAGGAGAAGGTGGACCCTCAGGAAGGTTTGGGTGCCCCAGAAGCCTCCCTGGCTCTCCTCATCTGTGAGTCCTGCTGTCTGGGGGTCTCCCTGTGATCACCACCCTGACCAAGGGCACCCCTTTCCATGCTGCAGCACCTGCCTTGGGCACATGCTGGTACCACAGAATAAACAGCCTGATGGGCACAGAGAGCATGGCTGGAGGGGCACGGGGACCATGTCTGGGGGGACACAGGGAGTGTGGCTGGGGGGTGAAGGCCAAAGGAGAGGCAGGTGCCAGGATCTGGCCC
>NW_009727323.1:0-886 GCF_000703405.1 Apaloderma vittatum | reverse complement strand
GTGCTTTGGGAATCATACACTGCCTTTTTCAGCTTACGCTAGAAGAGCTAGAGTTTATATTCATGGCATTACTGTGCAGAGGAAAATGTTATAGATCATCCCAAGAGTCGGTAAAATGTGCTAATTTCCGGTCTGTCTCCCTAAGGGCTTGTAATTTGGATGCGCACATCATAAAACAGCCTTACTGAGGAGCCTGAACGCCACCCTCCCAGCCATCTCCACAGAAAGATCTCGCATCCCTCTTCAACAGCTCTGAAACAGCTGTTTAGTGCACCACCTATATCACCATCCGTGTGTGTGTACAGAGGTGGTGCACTAATGCAACTTCAGAGTGCATGTGGGTTTGTAAGGGCGATGGCTTGGGGAAGGCGGCGGCTTCCCAACCTGCTGCTCAGTGTCGCGAGTGTCACACCGCTCGCCTGCTGGGCCGATTCTTACCTCCCCAGTGCGCGGGAGCCACCGCCAGCTCCCTGTGGGAGACTGCTTTGGACCAGCTCCTGGCTTGGAGGCTGCTCAGAGAATTGCTAAATCCCAGATGCTGTTTTTGTGTGTTTTGTGCTTTTTGTGTGTTTTGTTCAACAGTGACATACAAATGAGAAAAAACACAGCTTTGCCTTCAACTCCGCAGGTAGGCAGGTTAGTGGCAGTCGGGTGGGGAGGAGAGATTTCGGCCGGAGCGGAGCACGCCGTGGGACACAGCACCGAGAACTCCCGGCGCGTTTTACAGGGTGACCCTTTCTGCTGGGAACGAGAAGGAAGCGTCTTCAGTAACTAAAAGCAGATGCCTCGCCCTGGTACTGGGCTCTAAGGGTGACAGAGTAACTGCGATTTACTTCGTTTAAGTCGATGTGTGTCATAAATGTTTCCATCTGAGTTTCCCACTGTG
>NW_009727322.1:34524-39655 GCF_000703405.1 Apaloderma vittatum | reverse complement strand
GGCGGGCGGGAAGAGCCACGGCGCCCTCTGCTGGCGCCGCCGCCAACCGCCACCCTAAGGTGGCCCCGCTCCCCCCGCCCCGCCACACATCCCGGACCTCGAATTCTTTATTTGCTTTTCCCTCTCTGCTGCTGTCTCTCCCCTTCTCCTCGGTCCCTGTGTGAAGAACAGGGGCTGGCCTTTCCAGCAGCTGAAGGGGGCCTGCAGGAAAGCTGGGGAGGCACTGTTCACAAGGGCATGAAGCAACAGGACGAGGGGCAATGGTTTTAAACTAGAGCAGGGTAGGTTTAAATTAGGTATTAGGAAGAAATTCTTCACTCTAAAGGTGGCGAGGCACTGACACAGGTTGCCCAGAGAAGCTGTGAAAGTCCCATCCCTGGCAGTGCCCAAGGCCAGGCTGGATGGGCCTTTGAGCAACCTGGTCTATCGGGAGGTGTCCCTGCCCAGGGCAGGGAGTTGGATCTAGATGATCTTTAAGGTTCCTTCCAACCCAAACCATTCCATGATTCTACAGTCTCTCGTCTGTGGCGATTCCATCTCGATGCATGTTAAAACTCCCAGGCTCGGGGCTGTGACTGTGCTGCTTTGGGGGTTTCCAATAATTCCCTCTCCTCAAAAGTCATCGTCCGCTTTTAGTGGCCAGGAGGTTGCTTGTTCTAATGGGCAAAAAAAACCACTATTATCTCCCCTCTCTTTTACCTGCAGACCTGGACACAGCCCCGACACATCGCAGCTAGGTGAAAAGTTTGGCCCCTCGGATACAAGGACAAGAAGTTTTTCCAGAGGTTTGTGCCTTTTTTTTTTTTTTTTGCATTGTGCTCATTTTTGGGGGAATAATCTTGTGCAAGTCATTTTACATCTCTATCTTGTGAGAAGAACAGGCACAGGAGCTGCACTTTCCTTGTGAAGTGTTTTGGAAGCTGCTTACAAAAACACTTAGGAACAGTGCTCTCTGCTAAGGAAAAACATTGCGTAAGACCAGTGTTGCTGCCTCATAGAAAGCGACGGGGCAGCCACATGCTTGGGGACTGCACTGAAGCCCAGGTTATTTTAGTAAACTGTTCTCCTTTGTAGGCCCGGATGCTGACTGCTGGGAGAAAGATCCTATTACTTACAGTTATATCATTGTCACAATTGTTGTGTCCACGTGTTACTTCAAGCATAAAAGTTGCAATTCGTTTCTAGAAGAAATCAGGGCTGATTTATCTTTGGTTTTGCAGCTGTGTTTCTGAGGGATAACTGTGTTTCTGAGCTAGTAAATGCTATTAATATTACATAGCTGTCACGATAAGGAGGAAAGCATGCTGGTAGTTTGGCAGAAGTTCCCTAGTAAAAGAAAGCTTGTAAGGCTCTTATTGCATGATTTCCTTGTTCTCTTGCTTCACGTCTTCCACAGATGCAGGCTGGAAATTAAAAGAGTTACACACCCTGGTTTTCTTGCAAAACCCTCTCTTCTCAAGAATGCTCCTTTAACGTCTTATAAGTGGCAGCTCTGCTCAATCCCTGTTTTTCCTCCTACCTTTTTATGGTTATAAAGTGTTTTAGATGTGTAGTGTGGTTGTCATAGGCCATTTTCCTCCCGCTGTGCTGAATCAAGGCTGTAGACAGCCGAGCTTCTTCTCAGCAGGTGGAATCAGCTGTCAAGTCATAAGAAATGTGCAGTTCCTGCTTTTTTTACGTCTGCTGTTGTGGGCTAATGGATGTGGTCACTAATTGTAAAGCAGCAGTAGATGCAGAACATACCCTGTGCCTTAGTGTTTCTTGGGGTGAAGTTTTCAGTTGTTTGTCTGGACATAAGGTGGCAGTGGGGTCAGTTTAACCTATAAGCATCATCTGTAAAATGGCTGATGCAAGTGTTTCTCAGCTAAAATAAAACCCCTGACTGGTTTTTTTGATGCTTCCAGTGAAATTATGTAAGCATTAAATGGTGGAATGCATTGTCCATGTCCAAACAACTGGGAACTTGGTTTACTCACGGGGTTTATAAAACAGAGGTTTGGCCACATGTAAGAGGTTCTTTCCTATGGGCAGCTGGCAGCTCATCGAATGGAAGGAGCAGCTGGGTGCAGTGTGGGGCTGCTACTGCTGCCTGGGACCACAAATTTGCAATGACACTAAGCACGTTGATTAAGAAGGGGCAACAACAGGAGGAGGTGTATCCTCTGTAGGCCTGTGCCCCAACAAAGTTCTGACAGCCAGCCTGTCCTTCCTCTTGTGTATGTCCATTGCCATCACTATCAAATTCTTTCAGCCCTTTTCCTGCAGCAAGCTCAGAGCTGTATGTAGTTGAGCAAGCTGAAAAAGAACAAGTGATTTGATGAGTGGTGAAAAATTTGTCCCTGATTTGGCTGAAGAGCTGTCTGTCTCTTTCCCAGGGCAAGCCGAGCAAAAAATGGCCTTCTTGGCCACCTCTGACAGGTCACATTCCTCTGCCCCACAGAGCTCTCAGCATTTGAAGCCAGGTTGAAAAGGCTCATCCATTCCACACATACTTCACAGTCAGCGCATAGCCAACACTGCGCAGTGTGATGGAGCAGTTTCACAAATGTGTGTACAGTTGCAGTCGGGCAGCTTTACACCTTCCTATAACTATTTTGTTCATCTGGCCAATAGCCGTGGAGCAGTTTCATAAAACCAGCACTGTAGGTCTGAAATAGATGTGTTTTGTGTGCAGCCACATTGCCAAGGTGAGTAGATGATTATGCAAGAACAGCAGTTATCTTGAGAGAGTGGTCCACACCAGGCCAGCTAGCTCCATTTGTAAGCAGTTAAAACCTGACATGAGTATGGAGAGGAGACATGGGGAGAAGCTGCTGCTTCTTAAAAGCTTATTTTAATGCTGAAGTGAAGGCATGCTTGAGCTGGGTTCTTACCATCCTCCTGTGGCCCAGGTCCTCTCAGGGGTGAGAAGTCTGTCCTCTGAAAGCCTAAACCCAGGTGATCCCAGGCTCCATCACTCCCGCAGACCTTTGCAACGCTGCGTTCAGCATCTTCCCAACAGTCCAGGAGAGATGAGTGGGAGCAATAGTCAGAGCAGAGAAGTTGGCAGGCCCACCACACACCCAAAGCTGGGGAAGGAAGGCATCAAGGAGCTCCGATCTCCATTTCTGGCCAGCAGAGAATAGTGCCTGACGCGCTTTGGTATGCACCAGCCTGAGCCACTCGCTGCACGCGCTTGTTCTACTTTGCCTGCTGTAAGACACTGGAGATGCTTCAAGAGGGCACCATCATTGTACATCTGCACAGCACCTTGCACAGCTCACATGAACTTTCCTGATGCTCTCACAGCTGCTGCAGTACGAAGCTATCAAATAACAATAGTAACAGCACTCTGCTCAGAGGAAACAGAGTAATGTTGCAGGCTCTTGCCTAACAGTACAAGGATTAGAGAATGAACTAAGAGCTGGTTTGTCCTGGGGTGGCCTGAAGTCATTCTAGCCTCCCGCAAAGTACATTTGAGGGTCAAGTCTTAACCAGATTTTTTATGTGGGGAGCACAGTCTTCTCTTCGCATCCAGGGCTGTCTGTGGCACAACACACTTTACTAAATCTCCCTTTTGTTTACTCATGTGCAGAAAGGGATGGGTGGAAATATTCATCTCTACCACTATTTTTCAGTAGCTTCTAGCACTCAGTGCTTTATTGTCTGAGCTTCCAAAATAGAACTATACGTGCAGTTTCAACCTTGAAGTATTTCTCTATATTGGATATGCCCTAGCTGTGTCTCTCCTATGAGTTATTGTCTTCCTCCTGGGAGACTTGCCTGTTAATATTTCAGAACTGACATGAACGGAGCTGACCTGGACTGCCTGCCCGGGTGAGTCAGCAGAGCAGGAGCGCTTCTGCTTGAGCTTCACATCATCTGTCCGCAGAGCCTCTGGTATTGACTGGCACAAAAGCCTGCCTGAGCCCAGTGCTAAGCGTGTAGGAGGGAAAGGCCAGGGCACAGGCAGAAGCAGCTTTTCCTGGCCCTCATCTACCGAGATATTGTAGTTACACTTTGTGGGGCTGTGTGTTCAACACAAAAGCTTTGATACGCTGGATTACGAAAAGTAAGGACTGCATTTATCAGCAGCCATGTTTCGAGGGGTCAGACTCGTACAAATATGTTTGCACTCTGCTACTTTGGGTGTGATGACCAGGGCACAGGCAGAAGCAGCTTTTCCTGGCCCTCATCTACCGAGATATTGTAGTTACACTTTGTGGGGCTGTGTGTTCAACACAAAAGCTTTGATACGCTGGATTACGAAAAGTAAGGACTGCATTTATCAGCAGCCATGTTTCGAGGGGTCAGACTCGTACAAATATGTTTGCACTCTGCTACTTTGGGTGTGATGAGCCCTGCCTGCCCCCAGCTGTGGCAGCCCCCTCATTCCCTTAGCCCGTAGCCAGAGCTATGTGCCCCCAGGCTCCCAGCTGGGCTGGCTGCCAGGTGCTCCTGACCCACCAGTGTCAGCCCCAGGACCCTGGCTTTCCTCACCGGCCGGGACAGAGTCCCTGTGCCTGGCCAGCCTTTGCAGACAGGCCCAAGGCGACAAACCAGCACCCAGCCTCAGCATTACAAGTAACAAAGTGTACTGGGTACAGCTCTTCTGTGGCTTCAGACCTGATTTCCCAACTGCATCCTCCCGCTTGCAGTTGGAGCAGCAGGAAGGTGGGATGTGAACTCTCTCCCTGAGGGAAGGGGGTACGCATCCTTCACTCAAACTCCTTCGCTGCTTTGGGTTGTCTGTAATTTTCTGCTAAGGAAGCCTGTGTGGTGCCTGCTGCTTCCACCCACTGGGTGGAGCAGCTCCCTGCTTATTGCACTCTGGCTGTGTATCCCTGTCCAGAGAGGCTGGAGTCCAAAAATTGCAAAGAAAGAAGAGATGGAAAAGGGACAAGGCAATACCGAATGAAAAGGTGCTTCTGGCCAGTTAGGGACAAAGCTGAATTGTACTGCAAAAAAAGGCTAGCAAATGCCTCTGTGCAAAAACAAGGTGGGGAAAAGCATTCTCTGAACAGCTATCCCTTAATGGGGAGTGAACTGGCCACTTCAGGGCCCCAAAGCACCTTAAGCTCTGCCCTCAAAAACAGACAAGCAAATGTAAAAGCTCAAGTCTTCCCAAATGTTACTTTTACAAGTAACCTTT
>NW_009727322.1:26716-34493 GCF_000703405.1 Apaloderma vittatum | reverse complement strand
AAGAGTGACAGCAGTTGCTCCTTGTGCTGTGCAGTACTAAGGCAGAGCATCAGACAGACTGGGCTCTACAGCTGTGAAAAGAGCTAGTCAAGATAGCATACTCCAAATAATTTTCTGTAAAATTTGACTATTGAGATGAATATTTGGGGAGATTTTAAATTCTGATTTTAGTAACAAATTAAAAAGAAAACAAAGCAAAAAAAAATCAAAGCATTTTGACGGGAAATAGTTTAAAAATCTGAATGTAGGGTGTTTGCTTCATTTATTCTCTTTATAACCCCCTGATTCCTCCGCTTATTCTTCACGTCAGGCAGAAACTTTTTTAAAATGTTAGCTACATAAGACAAATCATCTTGAATATGTTTTATTCTTCTTTGCTGTGGTTACTACAAAAGCATGAACAAATTCAGAACATATTTCTTCTTTCCACAGCAGAGGAAGGAAGACACTCCCATATGCATCCTATCACAGACAGCAGAATTTAAAGCATGCTCAGGAGCTTTTTACAATTTCTTTTCTTTTCCCATGGAGCTGCATGAAACATCTAAAGAAGAGCCCATCAGGAGCGAATGATGCCGCAGCCACTACCAGCTCCATCCCATGGGGAAGATGTCGAGCAGAGAAACACAGAAGCACACCTCAGGATCCCCAGGGCCTGCTGAGCACTGCAGGATCGGTGGTAAGGAAGATCATCTACATCGTTTTTAAAGAAATAGTACTTCCCTTGTCACTTTCTTTGTCTGGGTAGCAGTTATGCATCTATTATGTATAGATCTCTTGGACCAGTCATCTCTTCTTCCAGAACTTTCTGCTATAGCAGTTCTAGCCACAGGAGGGACAACAGCCTGTCCTATTTTCTCTGGTCACCAATGGAAGTGAGGATCCCCTGAACCCACACCCTTCCTATCCCCATGTTTCTGAGATCTGCTGTGGCAAAAAGACCACAGAAGATGAGAGGACATCTGAAACTAGAACACACTTTAGCATCAGCAGTGCTGCTGCTGGCCTAGCTATGGGAAAAATGAAGGGAGAATGATTTTCTCTTCCTTTACCATTGCTTTCTTTTTTTTTTTCACTGTCCAGTGCAAGCCAGAGAGCTTTCAGTCCCTTTCTCAGCTAAACTCCCAGTTTCCAAAACGGCCTGACCTGTTCCCTCTCCCTTTTATGCTGTAGGAACTTCTAGTCACACAGGAGGTAATCCAACCCACTTACAGCTTTGATCTAAGCCATTTCAAAACAGAGAAAAAGCTACAAGAATTTCTTTAGCTAAGGTGGTCAAAGTGGAGGCTATGACAAAGATCTGTTCTATGCTTTGAAGAAATGTTTGGTGTAACTTAGTTGCACATGTTTGTACTGTGACACATTATGACTTCTGGAGGTAGATTCTCCTGAGGTGGGAAGTAAGAGGTAGACATAACTCATGAGTGGTTACTGGAGTGAATGAATATGTGAATGGACTTATCCCAGCAGTAGGATGGCAGACCCATGAGTAAAAAACAACTTTTAGTAACCCGTAGCTGAAGGAGGCAGAATGTGCTGAAACCAAAGGAAATGGTGTGTCAGGGTGCTGTGTAGAAGCTCAACTGCCCGGGACACGGAGGGAGATGGGATTCTGGGTACTGGGCAGTAAAGAGGCAGATAGGAGATGTAATTCAGAGGCAAGCTTACTTTAGTGTCCCAGGGCAGCCAGTATCTCCTGTGCAGAGAGTAAGCAGAGCCCCTCTGCGTGACATTGAATGATCTTCTGGCGGTTAAGAAATGCATTTTTGTTGTCACAGAACGCCTGTGTATCAACACCTTCTTTCATCACTTGTTCAGGAAATTTGGTTTCTCATCGACTCCTCCTTGAAATATCTAGTGCAGACAAGGGAGGACAGCTTGTTAAAATTCTTTTGCTGTTTAATTTCTTTCGGTGGATCCTTCCCTGAAGAGCTTCTAATGAGACTGACCTTTATTAGCTAATTAGGCTCATTGAGATGGCACAATCACATTTAGTGTTCTTTCCTTCTGTGCATATTCCAGATTAAGTTCTTGTCATTAGGCAGGTTGGAAGAGGACTCGTAACCATGTGTGGAGGTCAGCAGCGCAGAGCCCACCCAACCTCCCTTCCCCAGCTACTGAAATTGGCAGGGGAGCTGTGCCAAACACTGCCAAATAGTGGGGTTTACTACACCGTGACAGTATTGACTTAATTCTGTACCTATTTTTAGCAAGTTGCATGCTTACGTATGTGCAAAATAGTTGCCAGAGACCAGCCTAAGTTTACAAATAAATTCAGCATTACCAGTGTGGTTTGACAAAACCACCCTGTTAGAGCAGTGGTGCAGTCTGTTAGCCTGTGCTGTACTGTCCCACTCAAATAATGAATGGAAAAAAGATCTGAAGGTTTAACAAATAATTGGAGTCTCTTGGAGCTGTCATTCTCAGTCCCGCTGCCCCGTGGGCAGGCTCCAGGTTGGTCGTGGTGGGCACTGCTGCCAATCTTTGATGTCTCTTCCAGCAGACCCCCTCCTGATTTCATCCATCCTTCCCCATATCTGGAGATGGAAGCAGCACGTGCAGCAGGGTGGCGTGCAGCACTAGCAAGCTGGGAGCATAGGAAAACCACGAGATGACCTTAGCTGTCAGTACCAATTCCTGCATCGTCCTCTTCCATTTTGGTAGCGTTAGTGGGGTAACTACTGTACTATACCCCTTAACAGGGGGCAAAAAGAAATTACAACATTCATCAGATGAAACCAACTCTCCAGCCACCTGCCAGTTTTAGAAAAGAATTCTTACAGGGTTACTTGGTCCGAGGAAAAAAGAAAAACCAAGTTAACGTTTCCTTTTGAGCACCGCTGTTAGGTGAAGCCTTTCGATGCTGGTGTTGCTGGTTTCTTAAGGGTTTATGGATTTCCTGAAAACCTAAGCATGAATCAGTTTTATAATCTCAACATTGGCACCTCTTGCTGTTGTGAAGTTTGAAATGAGGTGCAGACACTGTTACAGAAATTTGTGGGTGAGCTCCCCCTAAGGATGAACAGGAAGTATTCCTGTGCTCCAGGCTCAGCCTCAATAAATTGGTTAACGCTTTAGCCACCCACCAGAGTGCATTAAGTACGTGTTTAATGTAGGAGCATGTGCTTGCATACTTGACTAGATTTTTTCCATGTGAGGAAGATGACTTATAAATATCAACTTTAATGGGAAAGTTTTCCAATAAAACAAAGACATTAAAAAGAGAAGATTATAGTAATGTAAAAAAACCCACTTAGTAAATGGCTTGTACTTACTAGTAAATGCCTTTGCTGTAACACACACGTTAAGTGAATCTTAAGGGAATTAACATAATTCTCCAAGGTCGTCTTTTATGTGTGTGTTCCAAAGCGAACTATGTTTCATTGACGTTTTATATGTGTAGAATTTCCATACTGCTTCAACCTCTTCTTCTTATCTCGTGTGCTGTGGGCTAAACATGGTGTTCCTTCCTCAGCCTACCTTCCTCTTGTGCTGATCCTTTGAAGTGCGATGCCAGGGGAAGCTGCTGCCAGTTTGCAGCTTGTCCATTCTGCCCACAGGCAGCTCCAGAACCTCTTTGCTGGTCTCTCCTATTTAGGGGGTTTGATGTGCTGCCATCAGACTTGGCATACAGCATTTGCCCACTGACAGTAAATCGGATTTACGTTTGTATGTATTCCTGTAGCAGAGAAGTTAATAAATGTAGCTCCCAATCTGCTTTCTCTTGGACTTCTGCATTGTTAATGTCCTCCCCCTCTCTGCTGTGTCCACTCCTTACCTCCAGAGCAGTGTGGCAAGTGGGATAAGGATAGAGTGGCTGAGCCTTCTATCAGCTAATGCCAGGCAGCAGAAAATCCGGGGTGTTATGATGAGGTGGCTCATAGCACAAATTGCTGCAAGTAACCCTGGTCGTGTGCTGTTGGTGCAACAAAGTTACTAGAAAGTTTCTGTGAAATTTCTTTATTAGACTGATTGCTATGGTTTCCCCAGGACTAGAAGCACTTCTGGAAGCCTTCCCAGTGATTTTCTTGCTTAGCAGCTCTACTATTTGGAAAGGCAACAAAGGCCTTGTGTTCACAGAGAGGGCTGAAAGCGTCACAAGTTTGACAGTAAATGCAGACCTATTCATGACATGATCCAATAACTCTAGAAACCACAAGGACTTCCAAAAAACCCTGGCAAAATTTACTTCCCTGAGTCGGGGGGACTACAGCGTTTGCCAGAGCCAGTGGCTAATGTGAGTTCCTGGCAGGGCTGAGCAACAGTGAGCAGCTTTAGAGCATTTTTCTTTCTGCTGGTTAAACCACAGAATTGTTTTACATTTTCATGTTCCCCCAGGAACAAAGAGGGATGGTTTAAGGCACAGACAGCCTACCCTTGCGACCACATCCCCGTTCTGGGAGTGGAATTATTTGCTCTGAATGAAATCAGCACCAAGACATACTGCTGGTTCTCCCTAACGCAGCCAGGAGAGCTGGGCACCGTCACACAGAGAAGTCCCCACATACACGCCTGGTTCTGTGGGACCAGAAGCTGCCACGGCTCCATCACAGGAACTCCTGGGTACACAGCACTGGCTCACTCCTGACTGATGTGCTGTAACTTGGGAGCCCTCAGAAATGTTGAGAATACAGCTTGTTTTTATTCCCTTTTCAGAGTTAGTATGCAGTTCTTTTATACAAAGCATTTAAACTCTGATACGCACTTGTATTTTACTGGCGTTTTTTGTCCCTATCAAAGAAGCGAGAGACATCCTCTTATTTAATGATTGACATGGAAGATTTTCTTTTATGGCAAAGAAAGTTGATGGAAATTGGGCTACATACAAATATAGACTGTCTACCATAAATTTATGCTCTATGCTCTACGCTCATTGTAATCAAATTGACCACTGTAGCAAAAGATTTTGCCCTGTGACTCAGTTAGTTACCAATTCTTCATGTTCTCTTGGTAGCAAACACTCTACAAGTTACTCCTGGGGAGAGTCCAACTGAACACAAGAGGAAAACTTTTCACAATGAGAACAATCAGTCATTGGAATGATCTCACCAGAGAATTGGGGGATTCCCCAACATCGGACACTTTTAAGATTCAGCTGGATGAGGTGCTGGGTCAACTCCTCTAGCTTGTGCTGTTGCCAAAAAAGGTTGGACCTTTGATCCTTGATCCTTCCAACTTGGTGTTCCATGATTCACAGAATCACAGAATGTTAGGGGTTGGAAGATCATCTAGTCCAATCCTCCTGCCTGAGCAGGATCCCCTAGAGTAGGTCACACAGGAACGTGTCCAGGCGGGTTTTGAAAGTCTCCAGAGATGGAGACTCCACGAGCTCTCTGGGCAGCCTGTTCCAGTGCTCTGTCACCCTCACAAAGTTTTTCTGATGCTTTTGTGGAACTTCCTGTGCTCCAGCTTGCACCTGTTCCCCCTTGTCCTGTCACTGGACATTCCTGAGAAGAGCCTGGCTCCATCCTCCTGATATTCACCCTTTACATATTTACAAACATTAATGAGGTCACCCCTCAGCCTCCTCCAAGCTAAAGAGACCCAGCTCCTTCAGCCTTTCCTCATAAGGAAGATGTTCCACTCCCTTCATCATCTTTGTAGCTCTGTGCTGGACTCTCTCAAGCAGTTCTCTGTCCTTCTTGAACTGAGGGCCCCACAACTGGACACAATATTCCACATGTGTCCTCACCGGGGCAGAGTAGAGGGAGAGAAGAGCCTTTCTCGATCTACTAGCCACCCCCCTTCTGATACTCCCCAGGATGCCATTGGCCTTTTGGTGATAAAATTCCGACTGAGACCTACTCCTCAGAGGAACACAGTTACGTCCTCCTCAGATTTCATCTTTTCCTGCCAGTAGAGTATGCCTGATTCTTTTCCCATTGATTATCCCCTAAATTTCCTATCTGTTGTTTCCTACTTACCTGACCCAGGCCCTCATCCTGGAAGATGCCCGTCTCCTGGCACATCTTGGCTGCTGGCGTGGTTTGCATTTTACCCACCCATGTGCTGTGGAGCAGCTGCATCAAGCACACGCAGAGGTCACAGGCAGCCAGTTTGCAGCCGCCGAACTCCAGCGCCTGCAGGAACTTGTGGAACCCAGGGCACCTGCCTCGCCTTGCCCTGCCTCAAGGGTACTGCTGGGATTTCGATATAGCTGCCTGCCGGAGGAGTGAGCTATGTGGTGTTTACCTGCCTGTTAGCTTAAGCACGACAGTGTGTTACTGGTTTTGTTGTGATCTTAAGTATCCTTAGACTTTGGGCTTCAGTTAGTACTTCAACTTAGTATATTTGCTGTCTCTTACATTTATAATCTTTATAATCTTTCTGGATCCATTCCGGGTACATGTTGAAGGCATGGTCGAGGGTGAATACAAGAGACTCTACATCAAACAGTTGGAGTATTTGCCTACAGTGTACAATTAAGGTTTTAAAGTTAAGCTCTACAGTTAAGGCTTAACCTTACAGATTAGGGTTTAACTAGTTTACAAAAACAAAGTCTATCGAGCCACACGGGATCTCATCAGTGGATTTATTTGACTTTGACAGATAAAGCCTGTTTGAAATGCCTCTTTAGATCTTGCATGTTGCAGGAGTTGGATAAAAGCTGTAGAAAGCCTTAGGGATTTGTTCTGAGAATTGTGAGCAGCAGTCAGGTTTGACCTGTCTGAAGTTTTTTTTGAAACTCCTTTGAGATCTGGACCAGTTTTGAGGTTAAACTATAAATCAGCCACTCAGTTGTTCAGTAGATTGCTGGAGGAGCGCTTCAGTAATCTGAGGCAAAATATGGAGCTTTGAACTAGCTAACAAAACCTGTGGAGCCATGGTTTTGTCACTGTAGTAATGATGTAGGCTATCTATGCAAGGATGTCTGGGCTCCCTTGGGAGTCAAGATCTTGGTCTTGAATTTTGATTTGACCTAGAGGAAAACCTGAAATTCTCGATCCTGAGATGTCGCATTAGTATCAGGCATGTAGTTTCCAAGATCTGATATTGTTTAATTAGGATGGTTTAGTACTTGCTACCTAGCTGTGGTAGTTGGCTGTCACTCCAGTTGCAGTGTCTCAGGCATGGAAAACACAGTGGCCTTGCAGTAGAGGATGGGGGTGGCAGGACTGACTGATGCAAAACATCACCATAGGGCCACTCATTCACTGCAGGACAGCTGGGCCACTGCAGCCCTTTTGACAACACCTCAGAGAGCAATGCCGGCACCGGGGCTGACCGTCCAGCAACTCAGTGCCAGCAGGATGGAGCTGCATGCCAGTATGTGGCCGAGAGGGTTCCCTTTGTCCTTTGTCATCTTTTCCACCGTGCAAAGGAATTCTGGCCTCAAAAGCTGAGGGCATTTGATGTGCCATCAGTGGCAGCAGAACTGAAAGCTGGACAGGACCCTGGGGACAGGCTAGAGCGGATAAGCTGTCTCTTGTCAGACACATAAAGGGGCATTAAAATCCCTCCTTCTTCTCATTTGCTACCACCAGCTGGGATAACACAGAAACAAAACTAAAAAGGACAGTGGATCATTTTAATTAGGGCACTAATGTTTAATAGAAGTATAATGCAGAATAAATTATCTTTAGGTCACCTCTTAGGAGAGCTCATAAGTGTTCCCTGAACTGGAAAAGGATGGCTAGACCTTTTTCCCTTCTATATGCTGCTTAGCCTAGCAGTCCCAAAAGGCAGTTATCTTCTCCCAGCTGCCTGGGAGCACACTCTGACCTCTTTCCAGCACTGGCAATAGCAGAGGCTTCTCTTAAATGTCAGGAAAAAGTTC
>NW_009727322.1:3764-26685 GCF_000703405.1 Apaloderma vittatum | reverse complement strand
GGGATGCAGGGATTCAGTCTGAGGGCAGCACCTGCCTGCTTTTCCTATCTCTGCCCTGCTATTTCATCCTATATGTCACCTTGCTCTCAGGTAGTGGCTTCTTATATCTGCAGTGAATTTGCTTCAGAACAGACCCCACCAGCTTTGTCCCTCCAGCCAGCGCTGCCTTCAGCTTTGTGGAGCTCTTCTGTGGTGGTTTTATTAATCAGATAATTCTCTGAAGGGAGAGCCATCACTACAAATGGACCTGTCTCCCTCCTTTTATCTGTGTGTGTATACATATATAAATGCGTATGTACATATATATATAGATGTATACACACATGCATATTTGCCCTCTTCAAGGGCTGCTGAAAGCAGCAGCAGAATTCTACCACTGTTTCAGCTAGAGGTTCCCACAGGCCAGTAAGTCTTGGCTGTGTTTCTTCCTCGCGTTGATGAAGAACCACAGGCTTCCCTTTTTATGGATGCTGTTTATGTGGTGCTGATTTGAGCAAGGGTAAAAAAAACAACACACGTTTTCCTAGTCTTCACCAATTAGGATTAATGTGCTCTGGTAAAATGATGGGGGAAGCTGGAATGCTGAAGAATGTTAAAGAATACTAAATTCACAAATAAATATTTAAAAGTGGATGGTGAAATAGATGTTGTTTTCCTCAGAAGAAAACCAAATCTTTGCAGCAAAGGGTAGAAGGGAGGAAAGAGGAGGAAAGAATGCATTTTTGTTCTGTGTAATTTTTTACCTTTGAAAGAAAGACCGTATTTCTTGTTGTAATGGGTGGACACCAGCAGATAATGACCTCAATGCTTTAATTAATTCTCCTGAAAGTCCTTTCCATTATTTACCTCTCAGGTCGTATATGCATTTTTTTGTCTCAAAGAGAGAAATGCTCAAAGAGAAATGCCAGACTCTGCGTGATCAGACAGTTTGCTGAATGGCCTTTTCTTATTCAACGCTTATGACTGTAGGGATGTGTTTTAGATAAATATAAAACAGACTTTGTATTCTTCAAAAATCCCCTCTGTTAGTTCCAGTGTTTTGGCCAAAGGTATTTAACTTGGTGATGCAGATAAATCATCTTATGGCTGTCATGGCTTTACAGGACAAATAGAAGCAAAAAGTGACAGGAGCATGTTTTATCCAGCAGCATACTCCGTTACTTGAAATGCACAGCTCTGGAAGGTTTGTTGAGTATAAATGTGACATGTTTTTCCCAGTTAGCATGTGTGTATGCAGAGTGGCACTTTGATCTTTTTTGTTCTTATGTTGGTGTCACTCACTCAAACCCTGTACACAAATGTGTTGACTCTTCTTTGTCATGTAATCTTTATATTTGCTTACACTTAGGGAAAATAGGGTTTGAGCACATACATACCTATTGACAGTTTTCCACTCACTGGAGAGGGGGGCCGTGTTATGCATTCATTTTGAACTCTTTGCCAAGACAAATGTCAGAATAACACAAAAGGTGATGGAGAATCACATGGTAAAACCTTTTCCATTAAACAGCTTCTCTCAAGTAATTTTAATACCCTGTCACCCACACACAACACATCACATGCTTTTAGCTCCATAGATCAGTCAATCCTTACCATCATCATCTCACCTCATGAGACCTAGCTATGCTTTGGGACAGACAGGCTATTTTTATCAAAAGGTTTGGTGTTTCTTCCAAATGGCCATACGGGCTTGTATGTACACATTCCAAAACCATGATTCCCTTTTGCCAGCAAAAATCTTTGATCACACTGGCACAGAGAGCTGTGACTTGCCCAAGAATTTCTCTTCTCTGTTGTCAATACTGCACAAAATTAAACTCCTACATTTCACTTACCATTTAAAATAAAACCTCAAGCTGACAATAGTATTGTCATTTCAGGAATGTAAGGTCTCCTTTTTTTTATTCCCAAGAGCAATGACACATCCCTCTCTCAATGTGATGTTTTTATGTCATCTGAAAACATGTTTCCTTCGGTAATTTGTTATGGATCTTTAAACTTGACTGTATCTGATGAAGGTAAATGACAGGATAATTGTGCCAAATTTCTGTTATTTCCTATTTTCTGAGTTACTAACTATAAAATCTTAGACAGGAAGAGAATGAACTTGAAGGACATTGTGTGCATTTGCAGACCTCCAGGGCTACTGCTGGGATCAAGGAATTAAAACCTGGCATGGTGTCAGAGTCGATGAAGACAGCTGCAGGCCTTCAGAAAGGAGAAGGATGTGGGAGGTAAGTGACTATTTTGAAACGTGGTGGCAGTGCCAACTGTTCTGGGAGAGACCACAGAGGAGCAGGAGGGTTTGACAACAAAATGGGCATAGCTGCATTCGACAGAAGGTTCTCTGCCTTAGGAGAAGTCTGCTCCAGGAAGGAAAAAGACATTTCTCCATAAGTTTGAACTAAACTGAGCTTCCTTTCTGAAGCATGTGCTAGTCACACACATAAACCATTTCTAGTCCTTTGCAACACTACATAGTGCCCATAGGGAACACTTCTGGTTTGCCTCACACATTCAGTTCAACTTAAATATTTTGTTGAGTGAACAGCCAGCTGGGACCCTGTATTGCTCTGAGTAATACATTGCTGGGCTTAGTGCAGGATGAGGGTTGTGTCCTGGGACTTCTTGGTGGTGGATGAGGAGGAATTTTTCGCTGCCTATTTGTTTTTCCTTTGCACAGCAGTGCAGGACTAGCAGTGCAGACAGGTGCCCCACATTGTTTAAGCTTAAGACCATAAATACCCAGTGCATGCCTCTATTCTATAGGCAGGTCCAGGGAAGCAGTCAGGTAATTTGAGGCTCTAAGTGAATATACTGTAAGGAGATAAACTTCCTCTTGCAGCTCTTCACCTTTCATTCAAGAGGATGCCTTGTAGAGGGATGACAATCTGATAGCAACCCCTCATCAGGAAGGACTGAAGGATGGTGGTCTGCACTGTGACAGTTGTGGCCGTTAATTACCAGAGCAGGTGAGATGACAATCTTGTACCCTCATCGCACCTGGTGCTCTCTTATCTGGTCTGTCTTTCTGTAGCTGCCAGTGGTATTTCTTCAGCTTAGTTTCAAGTAAGTACATCATGCAATGTGACTGAGATAGTGCAATTACTCCCATTACCAATGCATACGCATAATTAAATCCAGAGAGGTAATTTGCTGCCTTGTAAGCTTTTTATTATCTGAGGGTAAAAATCCGGATCCTCAGGCAAAGCTTACCTGCAGACAACTTGATTTTAGCGTTTCACTGCTTAGTTCTTAGGTGCCCTCATGCCCAGTGAAATGAACAGCCTCACTAAGTGAATATTTAGGTGGATAATTAGAGCTACAAAAGCTGCCATGCAGAGTCAGAGACTCAGATAATCAGCAGCAAATGCCAAGAGGGGAGCAAGAGCCACATGTTTACTTTTCAGTGATGGGAGCACCTCCCTTCATTCATACTGCTCGTCCAAGGCATCCATTACTGAGGTGGCTGGCCCAGGCGTTACCCATAATATTCACTGTGTAAGGGAAACACTCCTTCTGCAAGATTTAGGCTCAGGATCTTCTGGTACATCTAGGAGTGACAGAAACACACCACAGCCAACTCCTCTTTCTCCACCGGCTTTGTTACTATAGCAGTGGCAGTTTATACCACCCCACCATCTCCTTCCTGCAGCTATGGTCTGTGCAAGATCTGGGTTGTCAAAATTCCTGCAGGATCCCAGCTAACAGATACAACTGCTAGGGGAGGAATGCCTTATCTATGAATCCCTGTAGGACTGAAATATTGAGTTATTCAGTGCTGTCAGGACTTCAGTGTACTTGGGCAGGCCCAGAGGCAGAAATTTAAGCAACCAGAGAGCTTTACTGATGGGATCTTGGGTATCAAGGGGATTCAACCAGCTCCAAAGTTAGGCAACAGCTGAAAAGGGGACTCTGAGGATTTGCATTTTGAATGAAGGAAAAAATCTCTCTGTAGATTTAGCCCGCATAACTATGCAGGATGGAAGGCAATGAGGAGCTGGTACTATATTACATTAATTGTCTGAGCAAAGTGAAGCCTAAAATTCCCCTTAGTGCTCTTCTGTCTGTCAGAGTTCTTGTTCGATAGCTAAAGACTGTTTAATTTAGAAATACATGTGACAAAGTCCTCCACAATGCACAGTGGGTAGCATTCCTCCCCTGGACCTCAGAGCAGTGACTGATGGAAATGAACAGGACTTCCTGTTGTGACCTGATATGACTCTGGGTCTGGATACAAGGCAAGAACTACATGTAGTTGAAATACATAAATCTGCCACAAATTGATTCCTCTTCACAGAAACTTAGTAGCTTCCCTGTGTCTTTCAATGTAATTGTGTTATTGAACTGGGAGCATTTCTGGCACCAAAAGACTTTAAGGGCTAATGGAGTACGGAAGTCTGGATTCCTGCAGGAGATAACTGAAATATAGTGCTATACTGGGAACAGAGAGTGGTGGGAAGAGCAGCCTTTGGAGGGTGGCAAAAAGTGTGTATGCGACTCATTTTTATGATGCATTTGAAGGACCCCGCAGTTCGCTGAGGTCCAAAAGTTAGTTTTGAGGTGTTTGTTGTTCTGGGTTTTTTTTATGAAAAGGGAGCTAAAGTAGATAAAATACCTGTTAGTTCCCCTTAGAGACATCCGTAATTGGGGCTTGTCTCCCAGTGATTTGGACACAGCTTGGCTTTATTGTGGCAGAGAAATAACATATTCAGCTGATTTATCCGGCAGAGGCGCAAAGACGGGCAGAGTAGGATGAGCAGACAGAGAGGGCAAGGGGAGTTTGTCTGGTCTTGGTGTCCTGCCGCTTGAGAAGTGGTCTGCCACTGGTCTGCCACTGCACCAGCATCTTCCGGCTGCTGTGAGCCTTCAGGATCTCTGCCTCCTATTGCCCTGGGCAAATGCCCAAACTGACTTTCATCTAAGGTTGGTCTTTAGGACTCCTGACAGTTTGTTGCCCAGATGAGCTGTTTCACACACCAGATTTTTGGAAAGGCCCTGTTTCTCTTAATCAGGTCCTGCCTAGGCACTGGTGTCGGAAACCTAAAAAAGCCGTAAGGGCCCACTTTCATGTTTAAGACAAAATATTTCTCCATCACATTTGCCAGCAGGGATAAGGAAGCCAGTGATGGTGGGAAACTGATCCAGCAGCTTTCACTGCCCACACTGACAGCAGTGCCATAACAGGCTGCTACTAGCAGGGACCAGCAACCCTCTCCTGTACAAACGCACACACAGTTTCCATTTCAGTCCTTAAAGGTGAGCTCTGTGCAAGTGAGGATTTTCACCTTGTCATCCTTGTGCTCGGCATACCATGCACACACGTATCAAAGGTCTGCATGTTTGCTTTTTTTGTAGTTACAAAGTGCCAGAGGTCACTGTGCCTAAGTGGAGATGAGATGCTCTTCCAAGTTGGAAACCAGAAAAACTAGGACAGCGACCCTCTAGCGTGCTGCTAGTAATGAAGTGCATTTGAAAACAGAATGTTTTTTCAAATGGACTCCACATAATTCTCATAGTAGCCTTTGGATTCTGTCATTTATTATCCTCGCCTGAAACAAGCTGGGGTTGGTGAAGCACAGAGAGCGTAGTTCATGCATCCAAGGTGAGGCTGGTGCTGGAAGGACAGCACAGGTGATGCTCAGTGCTCTACTCCCTTGGTATTGGTCACCTAAAGTGGGCCCTCTAATTATTAGAAATGAGAAATGTTGGCTAAAGGTTATCAGAGCAGGTGGAAGCAACATAAATAGACCAGGCAAAGCCTGGAGGCTGACGGAAGACTGAAAACTGAACAGAGATCCCTTCTTGATAGCATTTGATTAAAATCTTTTACCTGAAAGATTTCTGGAGTTTAACACTCTTCCGTGGAGTCAACCAAAACTAATGTCCAGAAACATGCAACCAAACCCAAACTTTTGGGGTTTGTTTTTGTAGGTAAAAAATAATAATTATTGTATCTTTCCATCTATGTGAATTGGTAGTTGGATTTTTTTTTCCAGAAACAGTGTTATTACTCTGCACAATCCAGAAATTTGATTGAAAAACCGTAAGCATAATGGAAAAGACTATGTGCTATCTGCTCAGTTTCAGCAGGTGAAGTATCTGCTTTAATTAATAATGATGTATCTCTGCAGATCAAGAATAAAAACACAATCCCCACCATCAATCCTTACATTAAATTTTCAAATCATCCATTCAATATTAACTAAATATAGCTACAGTAAAGTAACGAAGAGGCATTTGTTTGTTTACGCTCCCTCAGCTATGCAGGGCATTATTCTGTGTTACATCAAAGATTTCCTTTCAAATTCACCTGATTTGAAAGGTAGAGTTTCTCCTGACTATGCAAGTCAGCAGAGAAAGTGGATGTATTTTATCAAATTCAGCTGCACTTTTCCTTTCCTGCTGAAGCATGTTCAGAAGCCAACAGATCTATTTTTGTGATTCATTGCAGTCCATTCTGCTGCTGTTCAGTTAAAGGAAGCTATTTTTGTAATTATTCAGTAGCAAATTTGTCAATTTAGTTAGTACTGAAAAATTCCAGACATCTCTCTGATGAAGGCTGATAAATCGATCCAGAAGAAAACTGTTCCTCTACAAAAGGGAGGGAGCTGGCCTGGAAGAGGCTTGCACACAGCTCTGGAGTAGAATCACGAAAAAGAAGAACTCGGCTTTAAAGCAAGAGAAGGACAAAGGCTGTCTTTTGCATACATTGAGGCTTTTGCATTTAAGTTATTTGGTATTGTATTAACCTACTGTATGTGTTACCAGAGAGGTCTTGAAAAGGGTCTCAAAATATTAGTCTGATGGCTTTAACCAGTTCAAAGAAAAGAATTGGGGCAAGACTGAAAAAGAATATCCCTTCTGGCTGCTTGAGAGAGATAAAGTTTCTCTTTTTTCTTCAAGCATAGGAAATTTGCCTCTCATCAAATTAACTCTGGCGGCCATTAGAGGAAAACCTAACCAGAATCCTCATGACTGGTCTGTGACTCCCCCTTTTGTGGGCTGAACAACAATGGCTCCCTTTCAGGAGGGCAGACACCAGTTACCACATCCAAATCCAAGAAACCAGTTGTCATTGTATTTAGCAAATAAGAAACCTTCCTCTAGAGCTGTTAAAAAAGGAAAAGGAGGACAGGGGAGAAAATATGTGGACAGGTTCACCTTTGGAGATTATGCGATCTAAGCGCTCCAGGTGTCCCAGCAACTGAGGACCACTGTGCCCCCCAAAGCTTTTCACACCTCGTAGGCTAGAGCCCTGCCAGGACTTCCACACGTAAGGGAATGCAGCTCGGGAGATTGTCCTAAGAATGGTGATAACTGGGTCCTGCTGGGACAGTGGCCTTGCTCTGGGGCGGGGTAGGTCAGGGAGCAGAGGTGGGCTGCAGCCTAGGGCACACTGGCAGCACTGGATGGCACTGTTACACAAGTTCAACCAGGTTTTCATTCTTCCAGGTTTTGGGAATAAAGACAAAGCATGCCATGCCTGTGACCAGAGATGTGTGGCCTTCACAGGGGGCATCTGTAAGTCCTGTTGTGATGTACTTGTTGCTCTTCTAACCAGATTCCCTTCATTTCCTTCTCCCATCCTGTCTCTTTTCTTTGGCGACTATTTTCCCATGCTTTCTTTCCTCCCAGCTCTCTTTCTCTTTTTCTTTGCTTGTACTCGTATTTCCCATGCCTTTTCTGAGCTGACCGGGCACTGGAAAGGTCGCAGAGCTAATCAGCAAGCTTTGCCACTGCAAAAGCAATACATAAAAACCCAACAAAAACAATCTCCCCTCCTCCTTCCAGTTCTTTAGCTCTAGGCAGAAAGGACCAGGAGGGGGAGAGTGGATTGGCACCAGCCCAGTATACGTGCGTTTAACATTAAGCCTGCTAGAACCAAATATACTGCAGGGAAAATACCGAGTTTGTGCAGCCAACAGTTTACTCCTGTGTGCCTGTCACTGGTAATTGCAGAGAGTAGCGATTCCAGGGATGATGATACACACACACACATTGCTCTGGTTTAATCCCAGCACCGATATAGGCACCAGCGCTGTTACTCCAGAGACTCATGGAACATACCTCTGGCAGGGAGCTGGTGAGGCAGTGAAGGCAGCCAAACAGGTATCATAGTGGCTTTGTTCCACCCGCTTGGATCCTGAGCTGGGATTTTTCTTCTACTTTTCAGCTCATTTCTCATTGTAATACCAGGGTCACCGTTCCATACAGCAAATATAATTGCAGCGCAGTTACGCTGTGTGACTCTGTTTCACTATACCTATAATTACCGTTCATTTGTGTAGCTAGGAGGTGAGTTAATTCAGCAAAAAAATTACTTATCAGTCTACTTTCTGAGTTACTATATCACATTTTAATTTCAATAGTAATTTTTGCACATATGTCTGAGGCTTCAGTCGTTTGTATTTTGGTAATGCACACCTCTCAGTCCTACCTGAAACCCTTGCCCTGCTGAAATGTGTGTGTGCCCTGAAGAGTTTAAGAAGGGCAGTGGGGTTGACTCGTGCTTTTGCGAGCCTCCCTGTTTTATGTGCGCTGCTTTAGAGATGATCCAGACCTGCCTGTGCTTCAAATGGTTGGCAAAGCTTGTGACACACGGCAAATCCTCAGGATCAGGAGAAAAGTCATGAAGGGCACTGCTGTCCTCCTGCTGCCCCTTCACTAGAGCCGTGGGTATCCTTCTGCTGCATTCAGCAGGGCGTGGCTTCCACTTGGGGATTATGGCTTTGCATTCCCAATGGTGACATTAGTTTGATGTAATGCTTTTGTTTTAAATAAAAAGGGTTTGCCCACTTTAGTAGTTTGTGAGGATCTGTCACACTTCAAAGAGTTTCCAGGCTGAAGTCCTGTGGCCATTTGATGTTAGGAGGTGGCAGGAGGTATCTCCCCACTTCCTTCCTTCCCCTCCTCTCCTGCCTTTGTTCTTTATCCCCAGACAAAGCTGCTATCTGGAACCAGCAGCAGCAGCTCAGCCAGCAGTGAAGCTCTGCCATGCATTGCTGCAGAGCTTCCTCAGCCAGCCTGGAGTCACTGCAGCCTGGCCAGGCCAACGAGGCTCTTCCCCCTATGGTCTTTGTCTGCCTGACTACCTTACCCATGCCAGCACCTCCTTCCTAAGCCCTGTGCACATCACTCTCCCCTTCCTTCGCTATTTCTTCTCTCCCCTTGCCCCCAACCCCCTTTGGATCACCGGCAGCATCCTGAGCCGGGTGCCCAGCACAGATAAGGAGGAGGTGGCTGCGCACAGCCCCTGCACAGCCAGCATGAGACCACAGATCTGGCAGAAGTCAGTTGCACCTATTCTGCCTGAGACCTCTCTATTCCTTGTCCCTTGATTGTCTCTAAATGTTTTGTTAATTTTGCAGACAAACGAAAAACAAAATTAAACAAAAAAAGGAGAAAAATGTAGGAGCCAAGTACAGAGCAACAAAAGACAATGCAAGAGTACTTTCCAGCTTGTATTCCTACTCCTCCCTTTTTTACACCTCCCTCTTCTCCTTGTTTCTGTTTCTGTTCTTCCCATTCTTCCCTCTTGTGATTTTTTTTTTCCTGCTTCCCAGTTGTCCATTCATCTATCTGTGTTCTTGTTTATAACCTAATATTTTTCTCCTGAGGAATTAGATTTCAAACTAAGAGACAAACTGTCTCTGCACACTAGAGGAAATTCTCACTTGGTTTATAATTCTTTGTGGGTCTGTGACTGTAGGATTTCCAGAGGATCTTGGAGTACAGATGTACTCACATCTCTGAAAACTATTGGAAACTCATCTGCTAAACCTCCCAGAAGTCCAGGATCCAGTTGAAACCTTGGGATGGCAGGTGCTGTGGAAGGACCAGGGGAACACAGGCCACTTGAGTTTGTCTTGCCAAAGGGCCTGGCCTCAAGACACCTGGTGAGTGTCAGCTGCTGGGAGGGCAGGTTGGTCTGGGCAGGATGGAGCAGGGAGCCGTCCCTTAGCCAGCTTGTAAAGTGCCTTTGTTACATGTACAAAAATTAAGATAATTATATCTCTTTTAATAAGAGGCTGTTTGTGTGCTTTTGCTGTTTATATGTATCTAGAAGGAAATCGCAGGCAAGCGCCTGCCAAGTCTATCCCTAGAAATATTTCTGAAACTGTCATCTCATCCACAGGCACTGAATACCAGAGACTGTTTAATCTCTCTCCCACTCTCTCTCTCCAAGCCCCCACCTCCCACTCTCTGGCCTGGTTTTTGTAGAGTTTGGCTTTTTATTGCAGTGTGAAGAATTAGTATATCGCTGTACTGGTCCCATCTGGTGCTACCCATAGTCCAGCTAACCCTTGGATCTCCACTACTGCAAGACAGATGGATTCTTTGAAAGGATATGCTTATTCTACAGCAGTCAAATACCTTATTTATGATTTGCATTCAAGTAGACATTATGAGTAACCAGGAGAAATGAAATCTAGAGAGGAGCGTGTAAGGCAACTGAGTCAGGTTCATGTCACAAACTTACCTAAAAATCTATTGCAACTGTCCAGACTGATCCCTGTATATGCATGTCCTGCAGCTTGTAGAGGAACCTCTGTTCCTTGTTAGCAAGAATAGAAAACTTGAAATCACCCAGACCTGATGTTCACCACAGTGACAACAGCTGGAAACTACATTACTGAACTGTCAAACTATACTGTGATGGGTTGACCCTGGCTGGACATCAGGTGTCCACCAAAGCTGCTCTGTCACTCCCCTCCTCAGCTGGACAGGGGAGAGAAAATACAATGAAAAGGCTCATGGGTTGCAGAGATGGGATTTGGGGAAGTGCTTTGCCAGCTGTCCCTGCTGTGCCTGGGAAATGCCCAGTTTCACAGTCCTGAGGTGCTGGGAGCAGGATGAGACCCGACAGCTCTGACCACTAGCAACAGCCAAGGGCAAAGGTGTTTTTCCCTGGAGCACAGACTGTCATGTTTCTGCACGAATCAAAATTAGTACTTACGAGCCATAACAATTGCTTGTTCTTCTCTCTTCCCTGACAGCTGAATGAAAATCAAACAAAATGAGTCCTCCAGTCACTGCTCCAACGCTTACGTTTTGAGTTAAATTAAAAATCTGTAGTTATTTCCTGTTGGGGTTAATGAGCCTTAAATTTGGGCAGGGTGGTGCATATTGAGACAGTCATCGGCTTGTATTTCCTCCCCCAGCTGCCACATGCTGCTTCAGCCGAGTGCCACAGTTGCCTCTCAGCTGCTGCTGCTTTCTTTGGGCCGTGGGGCTGATCTCTGCTTTGACTGAAGCTGTGTTAAGATGCTTGTCTTTTAATTAGGTTAGTTTACAGCACTCCTGGTTGCTTATGTTTTTTCTGTTGCTCTGTGTTTTAAAGTACATGCTTGCACTTTAAGAAGATGGAAATATTTTAGGACAAATGATGTCTGCGAGATAAGAATACAGCCATTTCTCATCCTTAGTTTACTATGACAACGTACTGTTGATGCATCTCCTTCAGCAAGCAAAAAAGCAATTCTAGTTCCTTTCAGCTCAAAGTTCCAAAGAATGTCAAAGTAGTGCTGAGTTGGGAGTAAGAGTGATGGCAGATTCCCAGGCTGCCTGTTGGATGGGAGTGCAGTGAAACAATTTTTGCAAGCTCCTGTAAGAAACTTGAACCTTGGGAAAAGATCAACTAGTCTTTTAGGTCCTACTGCTCTCCCCGAGACCCTATTTTATGATATGTTGTCAAAAAATGAGCAGAACAATAATACATGTGTATTCCAGTTTTTAGCTCCTTTAGAAAAGTGACATTCAAAGCAAGGAATTAGTCTCAGAAATCATTACTTAGAGCTTTTCTGGGAGTAGCTGCATTCCCCCATCCCCAAAACAGTTAGGGGGAGACTGCAAGTGTATTTCTGCAATTAACAATAATTTTAAAAGGCACCTCTTTAGGCACAAAGAGCCCCAGGCTCTTTTTTTCAGTATTCAGGCTGGAGAAATTAATTTTCTGTAGTGGATGCACGCTCGTACCACCAGCCTCGAACACCCACATTGTGTTTTGGCAAGTGGAGCTGCTGACGTTCCCCATTGGGTCAGGAAACGTGTGGGACTTGCCAGTCTCTGCAAGGTAAGTGCTGTTTTGGCCAATGTCCCAGGGCTGTAGCATCACTGCAGGAGCTGCAGCACAGCAAGGAGGTGACGTGGCACTGTTGCTTCTGGCTCTGAAGTCCCTTTTCCTCCTGGCCCTGTCTTAGCTGCTCTTGGACTTTTCCCCATACCTGATAGAGAGTCCAGGAGTTGGCAACCAGAGAGAAAACTGTGTTCTGAAAGAGTTTTGGAATATGAACTAGCAGAAAATATACAGCCATCACTCCTGGGAGAGCAAAGAGGAGCAAATACGGCTGCTTCTGGGAAGATACCTCATCTTCTCCTGGGCTGCAGCACTCAGTTCTGGCTACCTGTCAGAAAAAGTCCATGAAACACAAAACAGCCTCAGAACAGGTAATAAAATAATTTGGAGAATGGCAAGATCTCCATATGAGGACAGATGGAGAAGGTGAGGCATATTTTGAAGCCTGAGAAGGTACAGTGCAGATCGTTTGGACAGTGCTAAGTAATACAGAAAAAGTACACACAGGTCCTGCACAAGCTTCCCGAGTGCAGTACCAGGGGAGTGCTGAAAAAAAAAAGGAGGAAAACAAATGAAAAAAAGAAGAGAGAAGAGGAACTTTTAATCATTTCATAACTAACCTGTGGAAATCCTTGCCATGAGATGTTCTTCAGGAGGTTTGTAAAATTCAAGAGCAGCAATCACTTACACAATCCTGATTACTTTCCTTGGGGTAATTAGTAACTGCATGACCACAAATGCTGTGGTGACAAGCAAGGCTGTATCAGGCCCCATCCTCCTTGAAAGCCTTGGAAAGTGTTGTTACACGGCGTGCTAGGTGAGATGAGGACTGCTGAAAGATTTTATCTTCTCTTGCTATTCACAGGATGCCAAGAATTTGGGAGGCTTCAGATCCTAATTCCAACTTGGCTGTGACAACAGAGAGGTGGTTCAGGGTGTTTCTAATTATTCATTTCTTGCTTTAGGATGTGCTTCAGTGAGCAGCTCTCTGCAGAGAGAGACAGGAGAGGAAGATCAGCTCAGCAGATACTGCCTGTGGTTATACTCACCTGTCCAAAGAGAGTGAGAGGCTGATCCAGCAGAGGATCTTAATTTCTAGCATTTTGTCAACTTCAGATGTCCCAGTGTCTGTTACCTCACAGTCCAAAGCCCATATAGCATTCAAAAATCAGTACATCTCAGCAATTCTTTTTCTGGTAACTGATGAGAGCTGAGGCTATGTGTTGAGGCTCTCCATCCCTACCCGAGAAAGGACTGGGAGGAGAATCATCTCTGAACTGAACACCCAAACTCCATGGCTGTATTCTATAGGATTTCAGGTACTTTGTGTTGACTTTTACTCTGTGCTACAGAGCCTAAAATTCTCCAGAGTTCACAGAGAGCCCTCCTGCACCATAGGGCTTAGAGTCCTCTCTCCATCCCATAAAAGCATGTTTCCAGTATAAGGAAGGGAAGAGATAAGAAAAGGGTCATGTGAGGATTGTGCTACCCCCTTTTTCTCCATTCTTATTGTAGAAAGGGGTCTGACATTTTCTTTGGCTGAATTCCTTTATAACCCTAATTTGTAACATGTCATCTCAGATTACAATCCAGCTATTTTTCTGTCAAAACCAAGGGGAGAGGAATGGCTGGTGGTAGGAGAGGATGTATGGACATGCTTATATCATGAAAAGTGGTATACACTATAAAGGTTTAGTTTATACTGTGGAAAGAGCAGAGGTTTAGATTTATCTGTGTATGTTCTGGATGTACCCATGCTGTACTGTGCATAGCTGGGTAGCCAGATCACAAAAAACTTCAAGGATTGAGTTACTATGTTTGTCCAAAGAGCTGGACAAGTGCCAAGTGTATTTGTCTTCCCTGCTTGGGGCACACAGAGCAGCTGTGCTGGGTACACCCAGACTTGTGTGCCTGGGAGTGTCTGGTTTAGGACGGGCTGTAGGCAAAGCAGCGTGAGAATTGTTCACCTTTGTTAAAAAATGTCTGTCATAACAGTCCCTAGTGCTGGTCAGTCTATGTCTGATAATATAGACTTTTAATGAGAGCTTCTTAGGCTCCATTTTTTCTCTCCCTTATGCATCCCAGTATTATTTTATGTTCACTCAGTACTGAAGAAACAACAGCACTGAGGAAAGCGAGGACTGTTTTGTACAGCTGAGCATTGCAGACATAAGGTAGTAATTTCATGGGGGAAATATGAGCTCTGAATTCTGTGTTTTTACAAACTATATGTATTCGGTATTTATGAGCCATAGATCATATATGAACTCTGTATTCTGATTTCAGAATATTAATTCTGCAAAGCTAGAACAAAATCTGTGTTTAGGAACACTGTTATAACTTCTGGAGAGTAAAGAAAATGAATGTGTTAAGTGTTTCAGGTGCCAGGCTTGAAACACATACAATTTTGTTGCTCCAGCCTCAGCAGAATTAGCAGTTTCCCTGTAAACACAATGCAAGACTCTCCCTTTCTTTTCAGAGAATTCCATGCTGACACTATGGAAGAAATCACTTAGAGGACGTGGGTGTCACAGTCGTGGCAAGTATGAGACTATGAGAGCTGTCTGAAAAACAGGACACTGGTTATAGAGAAGAAACAACAGAAGTGTTACCAGAACTTTTCTACATTCATTATGGTCTGTGGCGAACAGAAAGTGAAGGACAAGGCTGAGCAACCCTCCTGCAGCCTGTCTGAAGTCCTGACATGCCGAGTAAGCGAAGAGAAATGGGAGGCCACGCTTTTGTACAGGTACGGAGGGCCAGAGCCGACCCTTGGTGATGGGCGGGTGCATGGACGGAGTAGCATCTGAGGAGAGCAGGTGTATCATGGCAGTAGAGAATGAATGAATGATGCCCTTCAGACTGTGCTTCTATTAAGAGAATTAAGGAAGCACAGAACTACCTTCTTTCCAAAAACAAAAGGCAGGAAAAAATTGTTTCTTACAGAATTGCATTTGCTTCAGAAAATAAAGGGGGAACTGAGAAAGAGGAATCCTGCTGGAACACAAAATTAGTCATGGTCTTTATTTCTGGAGACTGTTAACAGCAGTAATTCCAGAGACTCCGATATTTCCGGGGACTGTAAACAGGGACTTATGTGCACTGTCCAGGTCTGTGAAGGCACAGGTTTAAGTAGGGAAGATAATTTCTTAATAAGTGGACATTGCACTTTTCTTCTTAACAATGAGGTTGGGCAAAATGGAAGGTACTGATAGCCTACATGTGTATATTCTCAGAATCTCTAGTACCTGTTTTTACTCTGTTCTGTTTCTCCGGTTCTGAATATTTTTCAGCAGTTGCTGCAAAAGTGTTCTCTAAGTAAAATCATGGGATAGGTAACAGGCAGCTTAAGACTACAGGACATTCCCATGGACTCTATAACACCCACAGTATTTTTCCCTGCCTAAGGCTACTTAGAACCTTAATCTCGCTTGGACCAAATATGCTTCAAATGTGGAGATGGATCTAGCTGCTATATTAAAACCAGATAATTTCCAGCTATTTGGAACTCCATGATAAGGCAGCTTGTTAAAATTTTGCTAGAATTTTCTTCTTAAACTGAAACAGCTGAAATTTGAATACTTGCACAGGAAATGTTTGTAAGATGCTGGTATGTATTCAGTGTTGTAACACTTCAGTGAGGCAATAAAACCCCAGCTTTAAAACAATCCAGTGGAAACTAGGAAGATGTCTCCCTGCAGTGGATCGTATTGTGACCATGATAGCATGATCTAAGTGAAGGGGTCAGGCAGATAAAAATTGGGGGTTTGATTAGTCTCTCTCACTTCTGTTTTCATCTTTCACATTTTTTTGTGGTTATCAGTTTCCTTTCATGAGTTTTTCCTTACAGTTCCATGGTTGTGGCTAGCAATGTAGTGTACAGGCACTGAAAATTTTCATCTGCAGGGTCAGTCGCAGAGAAAAATTGTTTGATGTTGCTGACAGACTAAGCCTGCTATCCCTGCATCCAATATTGTGTGCAAAAAGTATCTTTGCAACTGGTCCCATTTCTTCCTAGTGTAGTAGTTTGTGTTGCTATATATGAAAACTGTTATGCATTGAACTGCTGGTCTCCTAATCTCATTTGAATGGTGGCTGCAAAGCTAGAAACCTTGGATTTCCTCAGATTTCCTACATGACGTCTATAAGGATGTTGCAATATTAGGGTATTTTTGCATTTTCTTTTGTAATTTTTACCACTTTCCTTTAAAAATATGTAACAGGATAGGTCATTAAATGCCAAAAAAAAGAGGCATTAAGCCCACAAGAATTAAGCAAGCCATGGTTCAGCGCACTTTTTTTTATGCTCGATTTCTCCTCAGGTTTAGAGAAGAATCCTGAAGGCTAATGGTTTGTCCAAAACTTCCACGAGAGTTCAGAACGCTTTGTACAAGCAAGTCCTTTCTGACTAAAATCCACTATCTGAGTTTCTTCTCCCCCAGCTCCCATGCTTTAAGAGCTGGTCTGAGCTGGTTGTCAGGCCTTCCTCAAAGGAAGGAAGAGATTGTGTCAGCTCCAGAGGGCAACACACCCCATCATCAAAACTGTAGCTAAAATAGGTGAATTACTTGCCCCTCGATGACTGTAGAGGAAGTCCGAGACACTGCCTTAGAGAAGGACCTAGCTTTTTGTCTGGCAGAGGTCATAAGGTGAATTAGTCACATGTAGGAGAACAGTCCTACCACCTGGGTCCATCAGATAACACGTTCCTTCAAGGCTGAGCTGGAGAATGAGCAGAGTATTTTTAGCTTTGTTTTGAATTAATTTCTGATAATCTAAATTACTGTGAAATTGACTGGAAGAATAAGGTATCCACCAGTCTAGCAAAGACCAGACAAGTGCGTCTGTTCTTAAAAGGATGCAGTCAGGGAAAAGCTGAGGCTGAGTTTTGTCACGGAGCATAAGATTTTAAACTGTAGATTAAAAATGAAAACTGCTGAAAATAATTAAGACCAGATGACTAGAAACATGTGGGCAGGGGCTTATGTATGGGGGCTAGAGGGTAGTAAGGAGATAAATATGCAAAGAGCAGGCAGAGGTAATGCTTTGCATTGCATCTGAAATGAACTAAACAGCCTTCAAAACAAAGAAGCCTTGCTCACCCAGCTGCAGAGTCATCTTCATTTGTTGCCTTTGTTTTCCACCAGGTCTGCCAGCCAGATCAGCCTGTCCTGTAGCCACGTGGCCACTAGATCAGTCTGATGGAAGTGTGTGGAATGTATTTCCAGGACCTGGGTGAAGAAAGAGCATTTTGGTAGCAGGTACCTGTTAGATGACTCATACGCTTGACTTGTGTTCCTCGCCCCAGCGGACTGGTGGGTCAGACTGGTTGTTGGAGGCTACATCCATGGGGGTGATACTGGGTGAACATGCAGATCCTTGCACATGTGGACAGGGCAGTAAAGGTTTCATTGTCATTGAGAGCTTTCAGATCTACAAAGCGAAACAAAAACATGAGATCTAATAAAGAATAGAAGAAGCTTGGCTGTCACTTTAAGGTGATGTCTGAGCTCGTGCCTAGGCTAGATCTCCAAAGGTGGTCGCTACGGTTTTGGTTCTTGGTATTTTACTTAGAACTATTCAGTCTGGAAAATCCACATAACTGACATGCAGCAGCAAGGAAGACTTGGCCCGTTTGAGAGGTAGAGACACTGGAAATACTTTTATGTCTTCCTGATCGTTCTAAAAATTGAATAGTTGAGCATCTAGGAAAGAGACTTTCCTCTGTGTTCTGAAAGGATGAGGAGGACCAGCTGATTATAACAGAGTGAAAAGAGCTCTGTTTTTTTAGCATGTGTGGGTAGATCATAGCTCACAGCCACATGAGCTGGTCTGTGGGCCTTTTCTAAATATGTTCTAACTGTCGTGGAGCGTATTATTCCTTTGCACAATGTGGGGTTCAAAGGAGCAAGGCTGTAGCATAAGGTCTCTAAGTCTCTGAAAATACAAAGATTTTACTCAAAGCAAGGTGGTTCGGTGGAGCATTAAGGCCTTTCTTTCTCCATGTTTCAATATTTGTTCTTTCCTGTATGTTACTGCTATCAGCTGCTGAGTTAGAATCTGAGAAACCTGGTTTGGAAGGGAGGACAATGAGAGGCAGGCAGTATCTAAAAGAGTGGCTACATCTATGAATGCTAATAAAAGTACACCTCAACACATTTCACACAATTCACTGGGAATTCCCACAATTAAGTGGGAATTTTTGAATATGAGAAGTGGAAATATTTGAATGAACCATGAAATTTGCTTCACCTCTGCTCAATCTCCTTTGAAGTCTGAGTCCCATTAATATTTTCATAAAAGGATTTCCTGGCCAAAAAAAAAAAAAAAAAGGGGGGGAAAAAAAAGAGAATCAGTTTTAAACAACTGTTCTTGCAGAAGGTAGATTGTGAACTTGTAAATATTTGTGCTGAAAATGTGATGCTGAGTTGCATTAGCAGATCACACTCAAAAAGCAGTTTTGGATATTGAATTGTCAAAGATGTAAGGATGAGTTACATGAAGTTCCACAGAGGATTGCTCTAAGTCTGGCAGTATTCATTAAATTCATTAATGAGCTGGATGATGACACAAAGAGAATCATTATTAAATTTGCGGATGATTTCAAGCAGCAAGAGACTGCAAGTACGTTAGAAGACAGGATTAAAATTCGACGATCTTGATAAATTGCAGATCCAATCTGAAAAAATGTGAGTAGCATTCAATATGAAGAAGAGCTACATTTAGATAGGAACAAGGAACTGCAGAAACATAGGACAGCAAGGAACTGTTTTCACAGCAATTCTGTGGGAAAATATTTAGCAGGCATCCTCGACCACAAATTGAACGGGAGGCAATAGTGCTGGGCTGATGCTGAAAAAAGGGGAAAGCCATGCTGGGCTCTCTGTGGAGGCACGGGGTGCCTCAGCGAGAGCAGTGTGTACACTTGTGGCCACAAGAAGAATATGGAGCAGCTCGAGGTGGTTCAGAGGGAGGCGATCAAAATGGCCAAGCATTGGAAAAACAAGCCACCAGGAAAGAAAAGCGATGCCATCTGATACAGAAACATGGGTAAAAGTCTTAAAAACCAATAAATTCTGCTCTAAAAAGAACAGCTATAGTCTGCTTTCTATGTCATGACAGAGGACAGGAAATAATGGGCTCCAGTTTTAACCAGAGAGATTCATCTTCAATACTAGGATGAAATTTTGTGCAGCTACTGTTTCATTAAACACTAGAAGAAATTTCCCAGAGTGTCTGTGTGGCATCTCCAGCACTGAATGTCTTTAAGGACTTGTCAGGAATAATCTGGGCATAGCTGTGCCTGCCCTGAGCAACGGGACAAACTCGGGAATTTTTAGTCTCCTTCTGTGCTACAGTTTGGTGGTAAGAAGCAGAAAACCCCCACCCCACTGAGTAATTTACATGTTTAGTTAAAATTAACTATACTATTCTGAATATGCATCACTGCAATCAGCTCCTGGGGAAAATAGCCTTCAATTTCTAAGAACGTAAGCGGGAATAAGTTGAAAATTTAAGAATTGGTGGCATGTCAAAATTTGGGCAGATTTTCACAGAATTGCATATCCTTGTCACCAAGGCCCATCTCCCTGATATGTTTTTAACAATAGCCTCCAGACATGGGCATATTCAGTTACAAGAGTATATTTAACATGGGCAAAAGCCTTTCTTAATTAAATCTCCTTGGAGCCAGCTAAACTGATTTTGCTGAAACATAAGGGGGGGGGGGGGGTAAAGAAGATAGAAAATAAGAAGCCAGTCTTGTGCTGAGCCATAAAATGAAACATTTCAGCCCAAGCAGTTAAGAATGGCAGAATTTCAACCACATCTGCCATAGTTATTTCTTGCAGGTGGTTTTGAAGACTCACTGTTTCATTAGCGCTTATAACACTCTTTGAGATCCTGACATGAAGTGTATTACACACTTGGATAATTAGGAAAAAAATAATCAAATCCATGGGTTCTTCTTAAATAGGCCCCATGTATTATTTTGAATTATGCATTGTGCAAATGTGTTTTCACATTCTAGTTTAACAGAGCAGAACGGTTTGAAATGTGTTTTGAAACATTCTGTATCAGTCTCTTTATTGTCGTAGCTTAGCAGGCTCAGTAGTGAAGTAAGAAGTGTGTTTTTGAGGAGAGGGGTGTCCGTGGAGTTGTTCTGACCAGAGAGGTGGAAGATGAGACCAGAACTGAGCCCTGGGATCCATCTCTTATTTCACACTGCTGAGATTTGCAAAACTGGCACTTGGATTCCTGGCTTTGTAGGCAAGGAGGATTCACAAAGCTAGGGAAGGTTGATGGTGTTCCAGGGAGGAAAACCTCCTCATGGTCTTCTTGTGCTCAGCAGAGAGGAAGTAAGATTCTTTCTGACACAGCATTGAGCATTTGAGACTATTCTCCAGCTTTGAATCTCCAGTTGCCTCTACCCACCTCTCTAGTGAGAGCCTAGAAAAATCAGGTTTCCTAGGTTAATATCTGGGGTTTGAGTCCTTTTGTCTCCCACTCATTTTAGTGAGTGCTGGCCAATTGACTCTGCTCGGCCAGATCTCCTCCACGTGCAGTACTTTCATGGCAGCAGAGAAGCTGGAACAGTAACTGAAGAGTAATCCATTAATACTGACTTGAATTTGAAAGTGAGTTTTAAGATTTTTCTTATTCAAATTGTAGAAACGTTTGACTGTTCAGGCTTTACTGCTGGTTAAAAAACAACACCACAACAAAAAAACAAACCCCAAAGTTAAGTAACTGAATATTCGCCACAAGCAAATGTCAAACGTTAAACTCCCCTGCCAAAACTAGAAAATGCACTGTGATGTTTAGCTACATAAATTAGCCACAGAGGAAGAAGTGGCACCATGTGATTTAGATAAATCATTGACACCCTGCAAACTTTTGGAACTATTAGAAAAAAGATTTTACATATAAAAATGTATGTGCACACAAAGCGAATATATATATAGATATACAAACACACAGACATGCATTTCAATACTTGAACTGTGTTGGTGGGTACTATAAATCATCCAAGTACATAAAAGAAACATGTTTTATGGTGATGTTTGCAGTTTCTTCCATATGTTAAATGCTTTTTCAAAAGCAGGAGATGATATAGTTTCTGCTATGACAAATGCATCATTTAATAAGACACAAATAAATAGTGGCGAGAGAGGGATATAGCACACAAACAGCATGATCAGGGCTATGAAAGGCACATACTGTATCTTGCTAGTTTTAAAGGTTTTTTTAAACACATTTCATGCCTTCCTCCACACTTCAGGCTCCTTGTTCCCACTGCACAGCAGTTCCCATCACAGCTTATGTAATTAATCATCATAAAACTAATTTCAAACAGAAAAACTCTAAAGGAAACCTTTTGCAGTATTGCAGAAGCAAACAGCCACAGATGTGGTAATTTAGTCAAAGTAAGTATTCCTTGTGCATTTTTTTTAGCAGGTAAAGACTGACTGGAGAAAGCCTGAATTCTATGGGAATTCATGCCTTTCTGCCACTTAGTGCTGTAAGCTTTCATATTTGGACACAACACGGCAGAAGTGGAGGCTCTTTCTGGTCCAGGAAAACTTTGCAAGTTCAGATCAGATGGACAGAGTCTGGGCAGAAGACTGTTCTTGATTAAACAATAGAAAAGAAGAAACCTTGTTAGATATCAAGGAACTGAAAGAAGAGATTTTAGCAGATTCCTAGCTGTTACAGAAAAACATAAAATCCCCTCTAACAACCCACCTCTACCACAGGAAAGAATGAGACTGTGCTAATCTCCTAATTCAGCCAGTGGACTGATTTGTTCAGATGTGAGGTTTCCAAGGCAGAAGAGGAAAGGATGCTTCTGCTATATCCGAGCAAGAACCAGAATATCGAGGAAATTTAATCTCTCACCCTTCTGATTAGTTGTATGGCTCTCAGTCCATTTTGAGACTCCAGGTAAGACAATATGAGGCAAAGCTTCTTACACAAACCACTGTTTAATACTTCTGGCAAACCAGGCCTTCTGGACTGCCCCAGGTGTATTTGCAAAGACTGTGAATTTTGCTTTCACACAGTGTTCTTCATTGATAAAAGCGGACAGAGAGACCATTACTGTTCTGATAATTTTAGCTTTATACAAAAAAATGATTCTCAATACTTTTGGTTTTGTGAGTTCCCTAGATTCCAGGCATCAGTCTCTCCATGCCTGAAATTCATCACCATGTTTGTTTGTTGTTTGTTTTTTTTTAACTGAGAATTTTGTCAGAAGTCACGCAAAATTTAAGAAGCATTAGAGCTGATACAAATTTCATGTTTGCAAAGACAGCTGAAATCCCTTCGCACAAAGGGAGGAATTCAGTGAAGCTCAACGAGGCCGGTGCACACCATCTCTGAAAAGTTCCTATTAAGTTGTCTTTGTTCTTTTAGTTTGTATGATCCTTGTAAATGTAGAAGTATACATTTGTCTTGATGCTGTTTAACTCATGGCCCAGAAACTGACTGCCTTCTTCAGCCTGACCTGTTCAATTTCTGCCAAACACGTTAACGTGGATCAATGGAAACCTCCTGTGGGCTGAGATCCCCACGGGAGAGTTCTCCCTGCAGAGAAGGCACTCACACTCCTATAAATCTCCTCTGCTGGCTATCCCTCCATGGAAGGGGATGCAGGAAGGACTTGGCACAGCGAGGGTCTCTGTGCTTGACCCTCCAATGGTAAAATTTCCCCAGAGTCTCCAAGATGAAGATGGAAGGAAGAGCCATCTTTCTGCAGACCTGATGGTCAAAATGACAAGACACAGAATAACTTTTTCCTTCTGGCGGGTGAAGTAAAGGAAGCAAAATTAACAGCATGTCACA
>NW_009727322.1:0-3733 GCF_000703405.1 Apaloderma vittatum | reverse complement strand
TGCTGAAAGCTAGCATGAGTCTGTACTTATAAACTTCCAAATTTCTAGTCAATCTACCCATCACTTTCATGCAGTTAATCAAATGCTTACAAAACAAAGGATCCTTCTATAGAAAGGATGAGGAATTGAAGACTGCTGCTACAGCCTGATACTCAAAAATGCACCATGAAATAGGCAAAGGGCTTTAAGCTGACATTTAAAAGCAAAATCTAGAATATTTGCTGTAAAAGATGTGCTAAAACCTCCTTAAAACTACAAAGAAACTGTGCTGTAACAACCGCCTGAAACAAAATCGAAGAGAAGAATTAATCCGCCAGCTAAGGTCTTATTTAGTTTGCTTTAACAAAGTCTGTAAAGCCTATTGCTCTGTTGTTCTAATGATGTAGGCTAAGACACAGGAGATAAGAAAAAGCCAAGACACTGAAAGCTGTTGGAAAACTAGGTCACTGTTAAATTAAACATTTAATGAAAAATAGAACCTACCTTGAACAACTCTGAAAACCTCTTTGCTTTTTTCATGCACTCGGCCAGAGGCAGGCACATTCTCCACTCTACCACCTTCATGGGAAAAAGCACTGGTTTAGTGACATCTCCCCACCCACTGAGCCAGCAGCTCCATTTTTTTTCTTGTAATTAACAACTATTGAATATTTATGAAGTAAGTGCCACAGGGTAGCACTTATTCATTGGATCAACAACACTGTCGGTTTGCAAACTGAGAGGAAAGCACTGGCCCTACCTCGGAGCAGCGTAACCACCGCAGCCATGCCAGCTTCTGCTTTTCAGATTTTTCTTCAAGCCCTGGGAGAGGAGGATGCTCCTGGCAGGAAGGTAGCCATACCTACTGTTCCTTTTTTTCAGACAATCACAGGGAAACACACTGTGCTGTGACTCTCTTCAGCATGTGAAGAAGCTCTTGAAATACCCTGTGGGAGCTCTCACTGTTGAGCTGTGAGTAAGATTTAGCACAGGTCCCGTGAGCACATGTCGTTCTGGTGTCACAGCCACTGTGTGCAGTGGTTGAAAGTTGTGCCTCAAAGCTGATGAAGTGACCCCTTTTACAGCAAAGAGGATAATACAACTGTAGGAGAGTATTATGAGTTGTGGAGGAAGTTTTCTACTGGTGCAGTCTTCAGTACAAGAGGATAAAGTTATAAAAGGTGGGGTTTGGTCATTGAAATCAGTCTCTGTGATAAAGTAAAGCCAACCAAATATTTTCAGTGCAAATGTTAGTGAAAATGAAAATCTAGCTCAGCTTCTTTCGGCTTTAATGACATTTCAGTACTGACAAGTGATGTTCTATAGCTGGTGTGGACCATGCTGGTCTCTTCTCGCTTCAAGATCTCATCATGAATTTCAGTAGAGAGGGGACAACAAAACTGTCCTCCTGGCTGGAGAAATGCTTGCCAGTCCCCCACCCTGCCTTCTCCCCCAGTAGTTCCTGAGCATAACAAAGCATTTCAAATGGAATGTCTTTTGTCGCAAATATTTCTGTATGTGCTTAGTTCTACATGAACTCAAGATGTCCCACTGATCTAAAGGGAACTGTTCCTGCATCTCTAATCATACTCACCAAACCGCTGGACTCTCCCAGTGGGAAAGAGGTTAAACCGAGAAATGATCTCCGAGATGAACCGAGCTTGACTGCATTGTTTCCTGCGTAAGGATCAATGCAAATACAAACGTAGCTTTGTTTCTTTTGGCTTTAATTATGCATCATTTATTTTGGTAGTTAGTGCATGGAATTAAAAAATGTTGCTATGCCATTTTTCTTTACAGCAGTTATTACTTCAAGGGAGTAAAGTATAGCTGTTACTTGAGAGAACCCACTAGACAAAGATTGATTTAATTATAGTATGAAATGTGGAAATAAGACATGAAATTTTATCAAAAAACAAAATACCCTTGAAACTATTTTACATGTCATTTGCCCTCCCTTTTATTTGTACTTTTTGGCTAAAACTTCTTCTGCTGAGCATGATTAAAATAAGCACAGTGGTCACTTTTGCTTTAATGTTTCCAGCCAGCTTCCCTTCTCAGCACCATGTGCTGCCATAGTCCAGTAATGCTCAGCCTGGAAACACTGTCAGGAAACATGTTTGTAAGTTCTTTGAACTGCAATGTTAATACACATGTGAAATGTTTTCTGTCAATCCTGTATTTTGAAAATTGCGTTCCTGTAGAACTTGCATTTTAGTCTGAGTTAACCTGATAACTTTAAGCACTTAAACCTGTTAACTGCTGCATGTACAGCCCTTTGAGGGAGCTGGGAGAGTAAAGACCATGTAGAACAGAGGTGAAACAAATTTTCCTGAGTAGACCTGATATAAGGCACTGAAATATTTCATCCTTGATATTACATGAGGTCATAGCCCACCATAACTTGGTATAGCTACTGATTGAAATGCTCTGCTGAGAGAATGTCTGCAAAAAGACCCCAAGTTTCATAGATAGCCACTCTCTCCTCCCTCCCTTTGACAGAAAACTTTGTGTGGCAAATAATGTATATCGTGCTTAGGTTTATCCGAAGGGAATGATGGGTAGTTTAAATGCAAACTTGATATAAATGGAAATATTTTTAGATTTATTTTATTTCAAAATAGTGTCCCAAAAATATCCTGTGATGTTTCTGAAGTGCAATCTCTTTGAACAAAAAAATCTGGGAAGGTCCACCTCGATCTGAATGTTTTAAACTTACACAGAAGGTTTTAAATGCCCATGGGCAAATGTGAACCCAATCAACTGAGTTAACACCCTCTGAAGTCCAGCAATGAGGATCAAAAAGCTCAAGCGAGGCACATCTACAGAATTTTGCTACTAAGATGCAGTTTTGAGTGTGATAAGGAAATACATGCGTGGTCTGTGAAGAGGAAGGACCTTTTAGAAGAAGTGAGCACGGGCAAACCATGCAGGCTGGAACCTGGTATTTGCAAGACTGGGGAGGGAGTATCCAAGAATGGTAAAGGTGGAGCTATGGATCCAGTAGGAATGGAAGTGATGCAGAGTTGTACCAGTGATGGCTTTTGTCCATGTGACAGGTCTGCTTAAGAGAGCTGCGTCTCTGGGCGATTTTGTTGTTGCCCATTGCTGGTATCAACACAGGCTGGGGGTAAGCGGATTGAGAGCAGCCCTGCCAAGTAGGACTTGGGGGTACTGGTGGATGAAGAGCTAGACATGAGCCAGCAACGTGTACTCAGAGCCCAGGCGGCCAACAGCATCCAGGACTTCATCAGAAAAGGTGTGGCTAGAAGGTCAAGGTAGGTGATTCCCCCATTCTACTCTGCTCTGGTGAGACCTCACCTGGAGTACTGTGTCCAGCTCGGGAGTTGGACCTGTTGGAGTGGGTCCAGAGGAGGCCACAAAAAGGATCAGAGGGCTGGAGAACATCTGCTCTGGAGAAAGGCTGAGAGAGTTGGGGCTGTTCAGCCTGGAGAAGGTTCTGGGGAGACCTTACAGCAGCCTTCCAGTACTTAAAGGAGACCTGTAAGAAAGGCGGGGACAACCTTTTTAGCAGGGCTGTTGCAACAGGTTAAGGGCTAATGGTTTTAAACTGAAAGTGGGTAGATGTAGATTAGATACAAAGAAGACATTTTTTACAATGAGGGTGGTGAAACACGAACATGCGGCCCAGAGAGGTGAGAGAAGCCCCAGCCCAGAAACACTGAAGGTCAGGACAGGGCTCAGAGCAAGGTGAGCTAGTTAGGATGTCCCTGCTCACTGCAGAGGGGTTGGA
>NW_009727321.1:488-866 GCF_000703405.1 Apaloderma vittatum | reverse complement strand
TCTCTCTCTCTCTCTCTCCCTCCTCCTACTCTCTTTCACTGTGTCTCTCTCTCTCTCTCTCCCTCCTCCTACTCTCTTTCACTGTGCTTTGAAGAATAAATGCCCAAAGGAAAACACAACATGGACCTCGTTTGTGTCTTAATTTCACCTCTGGGATCACTGGAGCTCGACCGAGTATGATTCAGGATGAGACACTATGATCCTATGATTCTGTGCAATCACAGAATCACAGAATTACTGAGGCGGGAAGGGACCTTTGAGATCACCAAGTCCAGCATACCTCTTCTGCCAAAAATACTGTTGTTTTCAGGTGACAGGTCTCCATTTCTCCATCTACAAGTAGCTTGTTTCCTCGAGTCACTACAGGCACCATGTGAC
>NW_009727321.1:0-270 GCF_000703405.1 Apaloderma vittatum | reverse complement strand
ACCATGGCAATAAGGGCCACATCCAGCCTCCCCTTAAACCCCTCCAGGGATCATAAGCAAGGACACATTTCTTCTTCATGGTGTGAGAGTAACCTCATGATAATGGTATGTGTTCTTTTCCTGCAAATGAGCCATGCCAGTCAGGAAAATTTGGTGACTGCAAGTGTGGGCACAAAGTGGTTGTAACGACTGTAATGCACGACACAAGGAATAAGCCTCATGAAGCAGCTGTTGCAGACGTCTGACGTGTCTGTTAACAAGCTCTGCCAT
>NW_009727320.1:0-8026 GCF_000703405.1 Apaloderma vittatum | reverse complement strand
TCCCTTCCCCTCCCCTCCCCAACACTAATTCTTATCCTCATTTGATCCTGTGTTTTGAAAACTCCTGAATTTCAGTCCAAGATGCTTAGGCTGGTTTGGAAAATTACTCTGTTTCAGCTTTACCATATGGTTGATTGAAACCAGTTTTCCCTGATCTACTTGCCTTTCATTCAGAGCCAATCAAAAGATTAAAGTGGCATTTTTGTTTCTGGCATGAAAAAGAAATTTCCAGTTAAAATCAGAGCTGAAAACAACTATTTCTAAATATTCTAAATCAAGTAGTGTTCATTTTATCTATGTTATGATTTTTAAAACACATCCTGATTTATATTACAAAAGCAATAATGACTTTCATTAGCAAAACATATAAACCAAATACCAAAAATCACCAAAAATCACCAAAATCTACTCCAAAGTGAGAAGAATGCTTAAGAAATGGAACCAATTTTGGAAAAAAAAAAGCAGTACAGTAACTCTTAATTATTTTGATGCAAACCAAAATAGTTCTGCTGAAGTAATCATTACTATATATCATGTATATAAATACATAGAATAACCTAAAATCCATAAAAGGCTTTCACTGTATTTTTCCAAAATGAATAATCCTGTAACAATGACCGAGGGCAAGACTCATTAGTCTCTGTTTCAACCATCCATGCTGGAAGAAGTAAAGGATTATTTACCTTATTATTTCACACCTCTATTCTCAGACAGTTCTTTAATTGCACTATAGTCTCCAAGCAAAATGTATGCTCATATTAGTGAAACTGGTTTTGATAGAGTCTGGCTCACTCTCGTTCTAACATACACTCCGCAGGTGCAAACTGTTGTTTACCTTCCTACCTCCTCCCAGTGCACTGCATCAAGAGCACCATTGAATTGCTGTCTGATCCAAAATCCACATTCCAGATCATAAATGCCATTTTCACACACGTGAGAAATGTGTGGCTCCTGTTCATATATATGCATATATTTACCTCACCCAGAAAGGAGTCTTTGTCTTGACAACAGACAAGCTTGCCGAGGAACTCAGTTGTCCCCACAGGACACTTGCTTTCATCTCATTCTTTCTTTTCTAAACCACAAAAGCTTTCCTTCCTCCTCCCATGGTACATTTGTGTCTTTCCACATCTCACTCTGCCATTTCTTCTCTTCCTAGAAATCAGGCAGACAGTGAAGAAGATTAACAAGGAAATGTTGGAAGGCCTAGAAGAGCATGGACATTGCAGGTAAAAGGTTTATTTAAGATCTTAATAGAATAAACTCCCATGTGCAAAGCAAACTATTGGGAGAGGTAAATTATAACCTCCTGCTTTCAGGATTCTGAATTGATAAAAATCTTTAATTTCCATGTCAAAATAACTGCAGCCTTTATCTTCTGCTATAGCTTTAGGACCTTTTTCTCTCACTTGTAACCACTGTTGCATGTTCACCAAGTGTGGAAGGCTATGGACCTGATGTTGGACATGCTCTTATGAGGGACCTTGTAGTGAAGGACCTCAAGATGTCATACCCGGATCTGTTTCTCCTCCAACTTAGGAAGAGTGCAAAAGACGTTTTCTATGACTACAAAATATGCATGAAGTGACAAACAGCTAAGTGTTGCAGCATTTTGCCTCATATTGTCTCAGAGTGTATCCAGATAAGCTTTGGTGAATCGAGCCAAGGCAATATAAGGTGCTGCACTCTGCACGCTGGCAGTTACTTTCACTGTGGCTAAGCAGGCAGAGATGGTGGTAACCACAGGTTCCTTAGCACTGACGTTCACAGCCTGACATATTAATGTCAGGTGCCCTGTGTTTTGTTTTGCATATGTGATGCCAGATGGATGAATTCTGAGAGACAAATTCATGTGCTTTCAGGAAGGTTAACGAAATCCAGTGAAAAGCAGATAAGGAAACATGTAGCCTTTCATCCTAGTTCTGTTAGCTACTGAGTGGCTTGTATCTGAAATACTTAAGAATTTCTGACAATTTCCACCCCAACCTACCCCTTTTCATTACTGTTATATAGCTTATTATACAAAGAAAACATGCTCTCTTTTCTTTTTGAACTTTAACTTTGAACTAGATTCTTGGCCACCAGGGCAGCCAGTGGTAATAGCTTCCACAGTCTAATTATGTTTTGTATAGCATAATACTTCCTTTTATCAGGTCTGAATTCACCACCTTTTGATTTCTTTGAATGCTTCCTTGTCACATGTGTTATGAGACAGAAAGGATAAAGGTTTCTGCTCTGCTTTCTCTGTGACATTCATTATTTTGTTTGTTCTTATCATGTCTCCTCTCATCCACAGCCTTTTACAAATAAGTAATCCCAGTCTTTTTAATCTATCTTCTTAAACAGTTTTCTCATATGCTTAACAATTTTCAGTGCCCTGCTTTGACCTCTGTCTAATTCTGCAATATCCTCTATGGGAGAGGGTGCTGGGTGCAGTAGTAGAATATCAGATAGGTCCTGCCATCTATGGGTACTCTTTATCACAACACAAAGAGCAGAAGTCCGTTTAAGCTGTTATGATAAAGAAATTTCATAAAAGGCCTAACTTTTCATAATAGGCCAGGAAGGAATAATATTGGGCTTAAGGTCGATTTATGAAAGAAATCTCCAATAAGGCTTTATTTTGTGTAGCATTCCTGATGGCAGTTGTATCTGGAAATGCTTTATGGAATAAATATCAGAACAAAACGATTCTGTAGTAAGTAATGGCAGTGAGAATTAGCAGCTAAGGATAGATCTGGAAGAATATTTAGTCTCCAAAATCCCATGTAGTCCAAGAGGAAAACTGGTTGCTCTAGGTTGCTAAATGAATCTATATTCTTATTTCATCTGAAGCGAGTTTCCTATCTGCCCCTATTTACTGCAGTTTTGTTCTTGTGACATGACACCCGCATCAAACAAATGGAGCAAGTAGAAGAGAAATCTCACACACTAATAGATGTCCAGCCCACAGACCCGAACTCCAGCTCATATGAAATAAAACCCCTGTAATGTGCGTAGTATGGTCTACGGGTCATCTGCATCCTATAGATTTCTCTGCAGACACAGTCCTTTATCCTGCATACTTTGTCATCACTAGCTGCCCAATGCATTCAAGGAGCTGAACCAAACGCCTAAAATATCCTATAACTTACAATTACCATAAACTCTGCTCACGTGACTAGGTTTCCCAACACTGTCTTTACTAACAGATGAGGAAATGTGTCGATATGGAAGCAGTCTGTATCAGGAGAACTTTCGGTGCTCAGCCCTCATGTGCTGAAGGAGAAGAGATACCTGGAATGCAGAAGTAGGGGTTTAACCAGAGTTTGCTTAGAAAAAAAAAGATGTAGATTTTTGTTGGGAAGGCATTGGTGAAGAGCAATGTTGGGAATGGTTTGGGGAAGCACAGGGAAGGACAGACACTGTTTTTTGATACAGGGACTACTTGGCCACCAAACAATGCCTGCACTAACCACAGAGTCACCTCTTGACTGCAGGTGCATCCCAAAGAAGGCAAGATCATATTCATCTCCAAAAAAACTGTGGCAGGGCCTTGTCCATTCCCCTAGCCACAGATCTGCCTGTGTGGAGGTCAGTCTGGAGTTAACACTATATCGTACCTGTGGTTTATTGTCAAGGTCCTGCCCAGAGCTTTTCTGCAGCAGCATGCGTTCACAGGAGACAGTGTGGAAAAAATGGGGGAAAAAACAGCAAAGTGAGGTAATGTCTTTTGTGCACATTTTCAAGTTCTTTTTACTTCATCAGAATGAGAAGTTGAAAGCAAAAAGCAAGGGGATGAAGATTAAAGCAAGGGAGAGGAGGTAAAGAATGAATGCCAAGGAAAAATACCCCAGAAGAATAGTAATGGAGGCAAGGTGGGAAAGGGATCAGCCTGGTTGCCTGCATTGATTAGCCACAGAGAAAAACTCCTTAGTGCTGTATCTTTTTCTCCAGACACAGAGGGCAATGGAAATACAATCCTCTGTTTGCAAAGCAAAAGCATCAAAGGATAAAGATAGGGCACATATGGGAACATCTGCTCTTCCTGAAAGATAAGCATGCAATAGGATGGGAGCTACAACAAAATCACAGGCATCAGTTTACCAGTAGTGGAGCAAGGAGGAACTAGAACTAAAGGCAGCAAAACGAAGGGAAAGAGCCTGCAGTAAAAAATTGCTCTGAAAGTGAGGTTGCAGCTTGTTCTAATAATCCAGACGAAATGTCCTTGCTTCTTCCTTACTTCTTGTATCAAATATTACAGCTAAACAGTTCTGCCAATTCCAGAAATCCTCACGGCCCATAGACAGAACTGGGAGCAACATTAATTGTTTACAAAGTACTTAGGTATGGCTGGATGAGAAGAAAGAAAAATCTCATATACAAATATAGACATATTTATATATATAAATATATATATATAGAACAAGTGCATACTGGATAAACAGACGTTTTGATGGTATTTAAATGGATAGTTACAGTGTATCATGGACATGAATGATGCATCTACTGATAATTCTAGTTCCAATCAGTGAGACTCTCATGCCTTCACTCAGAAAAGGGGGATGCTCTGACTAGGTAGGTGTTACAGCCTGTCTGGTAAGGGATAAAATGTCCGTTTAAGGTGTTTGTTTGTTTTGTGCAAATCTTCTATATCTGCAATGCTTAGAGTATGTACTCAAAGCCGTGCTCTGTGGAGAAACAGGGTTGAATATATGAGAGGAAGAAATGGAAGACGGAGTGAGATAGTAACAACAGCTAAACTACTAGCATATTAAAGTATAAGCTTAGTTAACATGGGGGCAGTGGACAATTAAATCACAGGAAAACCTCCAAGATTTATAAGAGGGAAGAAGTTGTTTATGATCAAGTTTTCTGTCTTAGTAAATGGAGGTCTGTTCCGAAATGAAGTGGACAATTTAAGACAATTATTAAGAATATCCAATTTTCTGTTTGTGTACAGCAAGTTCTTGAGGCACTCTTCCTCTCTTTTGAGTCTCCTTGATATGTCAGAACTGTGTACACAAGGTCCCATGCAGAACAGCCACTGGGTTATTACATTTGAAAAATTATTCTGAGCCTCTGAATAAAAAGACATAGATTTGCGCAAATCGCTGTTATTAATGGCAGAGGCCTTTTGTTTTAAAATTACTCTGCTTTTTCAGTTTAGGTAGTAACTGTGCAACTTTCTAAGTTTCATAGTACTGGACAGAAATCTTCTAGTTTAAGCCTGATGGACTCTTGCAAAAATAAGCAGAAATGAGCACCCTCACATGCACACACACATACACACACATTCTCTACATGTATATGCAGTAACTTGCAGGATTGGAGCCAAAAAATGGAGCATATTATTAAATGTTAATGCAAAGAGCAGCTGGAGGATGCTGTTTGCTGTGCACAGCTGCTACATGCATTGGTGTTACAAAACCCCAAAATGATACCAACTGTCATCAAATGTCATCTATTGGTGCCTTCCTTATTTGCATATATATAAATACAGCGTGTGCTTGTAATGGCTCGCTTGCAGGATTGAGGGATAAAGGACATTGATAAAGCATTTTCAAAATGATTTTTCTAATTCTTGTCATATATTATTACCATTTTGAGAGGTTGGTACACCAAATGCCAACTGTGGCTTCAATATGAGCTAAGTTTGGTTATGTTAAAGCATCCTTATTTAACGAGCTGTAATATTTTTGCAATTTAAAATTCTCTTTTTGATCAGGAAAATAGTCTCGAAATTACTCCCTTGATGATACTGTAACTGTGAGAAATCTATACTGATGACATTAGAGCACAGTTATCAGCTTCTTGTTCATACTGTTCCAAAGAGTAATGGGATTTTTGCAGTGATTTATCCTCAAATATTCTTTCACGGCCAAAAATGCCAGTCTCTGTACAGAATATAATGAGAAGACTACTCATATGCAATTATCACTTAAGGATTTCACACAGTCAAGTGGAGTGAAATTAAACTTACATGATTGTATCATCTAGGCTGAAGAGATCCCTCAGTCTTGCTTAAGAGCAGTCACTTCCCTGGGCTCTGCTTGCTGACAAGAAGTGATTTGACTGCTTTGTCTGCTCCCTCAACAGAGCCAATCAAAGACAGTTTGTGGGAACTAGGAATATTTTTCCTAAAATATTATGTGTCTGAAAATTAACAGATTTTAAAACCAAAATATTTGCTCACTCATATGCACTCAGGCAGAACACATTATCTGCTGCCTAGGTCTGATGAACTAGCTTGAGAAGTCAATCCAAGAGATGAGAAGCATCAGTTTCTGTGTTGTTGAATTCTGAGATTCATTTGTACACTTTAATTTTGATTTAACTTTGAAAGGACAGAAAAGGATATAAAGAGTTCAGCAGTTAAGCTACCATTATTGTATCCTTATGGCATTCATAACAATTCACAAACAACATCTGAAATTGCTCAGAAACAGACTATCGTTACTCACATAGCTGGTGACTTTTCCCCACTGTTATTATATTATACAGCTATTAATGTTGTTAAAACAGAGGTATTGCAGTTGAATTTTCAAACACATAAGCTGTTTTCCTTTATGGGTCACAAACTCCAAAACTTTCTAGTAAGTCACATGACAGTGTTAAAGGTAGATGAATTTCTGCCCAGGACACTAAAAGCTTTAAAAAATTTTGGAGCACTTTACTCATTCCAACTACAAAGAAAGCAGCTAACAGTATCATTTAAAGAGAAAACAGCTCATTTTCTCTCTCTGTCTCTTGTCCTTTGAACTAAAAATTTCATCACAAGTATAAGTTAAAGCAGTGCTACAAAAGCCTGAAAAATAAGAAATTTAATTATCGTACTCGGGCAAGAGCAGTAATGAGTAGCATGACCATTTAACTGAAAATAGACTAGTGAACAGGGTATCTGTAATCCATTGAAGGACTAACCAGGGCTATGTAAGACTTGTGATACTGCAAGAGGATGCATAGACTAAGATGTCAACAGGAACTGAACATCCGATGCCGATAATAGCTGACATTTTAATATGAGCTTAGGTAACTAATTGGTTAAAAAATTCATGAACGATGCCTAATGTGAGATTATAAGCCATAGGAGAATGTGCAATATTATGTCTGAGGAAGAAGTTAAATACATGCTGAGGAAGAGTGCAGCTTGGATTCTCTGTCTTCAGGCCTTTGGGGGAACTGTATGCCAAACTGTGTTGGACCCTGGATAAAAGAACCTGTGTGATGAACCTGTGCAGCATATTTTTTGATGCCTAACCCCAAATGAAAGTGTCCAGTCTTCAAGTGGTGGTCTTAGAAGCAGATTCTGGAGCTGTCAGCTGTGATCAAGAGGGTAGCACTTTTACCCTGGGGGACAGCAGTCTCAGCACTCCGAGTCATGGTTTGGAGTAGCGTATTGGTAAGGACAGACTCAAGAATGAGGACTCAAGAGAAGCTTTTTTTTTTTTTTTAATAGAGGATAGGGAAATCCATTCAGGGAAAATTCTATTATAATTATCCCTGAATGGCTTTCTACTCCTTAATGAAGTTGTTATGAAAATGGGACACACATATGCAAAACAGCTAAATTGTGCTGACTTATGTCAGGAGCCACCAGGACAAACCCTCAGTAACCATGGAAGAACTCATTAATGGCTTCTTTTGAGACACTGAACTGCCAGAGATAATTCATGTACAGGAACAATTCAAAGAAATGTATAGAAATGATCCAAAGAACTCTATTCAACCAAATGTGTAACTGTTGTTCACTGTGCTATAGCTCTGAAAGAATCATAGAGTCATAGAATCATAGAATAGTTTTGTTTGGTAGAGACCTTCAAGATCATTGAGTCCAACCTTTGTCCTAGCCCTATCAACACCACTAAACCTCAGCACAGCATCTCATCATCATCATGGCTAGGCTTCGCGAATGAAGATATGGGAAGGGCTCTACCCACACTTGCTACAAGCGCACTGATGGCTAAAAAGGCCGATGCAGGATAGGCAAGTCCTGTAGCAAAAGGCATGGCAGAAAGTCTCCTTAGTCGGTACTGGTGAGGCACGG
>NW_009727319.1:4432-6021 GCF_000703405.1 Apaloderma vittatum | reverse complement strand
GCCTGGAGCCGGAGCAGGCAGCAGCGAGGGGTGGGCATGAGGTGGGGATGGAGCCCCAGAAGTTACCAGGAGCTGCCTGGTGAGAGGGACGTGTGGCTTCCAGCAGTGACGAGGTTTGCCGTTGCTGATCTTGGAGCTGGCAGCTGCCCGAAAGCAAGGTCGTTGGTCTGCGGCGAGGGTCACACAGGACTGAGTGTGTGGGCAGGAGTGGGGAACAGAGTGAGTGCAGAGAAACAAAGAGGCTCTGCTGAGGATCGCTGTTTGCGTTTCTCCCACAGTGGTGGGAGACGGGGCCGTTGGTTTTGACTCGTGCCAAAGATCTGTCTTGGCACTTCGGCTCGGTGATGCTCTCTGTCATTTGGCCATTTCGGTGTGTGGTCCTCTCTGGGGTTGGCTGCTTCTGTAACACTTTTTATCCCCCCTCTTTTCCTTACAGGGAGGAGTAAAAGTCCTAATTACTGGTCCATGGCAGGAAGCCAGCAATAATTACAGCTGTCTATTTGATCAGATCTCAGTGCCTGCATCTTTAATTCAGCCAGGGGTACTGCGCTGCTACTGCCCAGGTAAGGAACAGCTCTCTGCTAGTGCTGGTGGTTTCAGAGCGGGTTCTTAGCGTTATAGTGTTGTGTATATGTTTTCACTAAACTCATGCAACCATTGTGAAAGGTAGCGCATAAACGTTGACAATTTGGGTTTTTTACCCGTTTAGTGCAAGAACAGCAATTTAGGATCTTGATATTTCACAACAGATCACAACAAATATTATTTAGAAGTTCTGAATTTAAAAATGATTATTTGAAATGATTTAAAATAATTTTAAGCATTTCTTTAGTTTTAAAATAGCAGATTAAAGAGCAACCATTATTCAGTCTCTGCTGACTTAATTTGCCTATATTCTGCACTTTGTCCCTCAGTACTTACAGTATGAAGACACCTTTAGCCTCCCTGCAGAGATTTTCAGTAGTTCTGGCCAAGAGTACGTGACTTTAAGTGTACGCAGAATAACTTAGCTTCATCATTAGGCCACAGCTTCGCACTGGAAATGCAATGAGGCTGGTTAATCTTTAGGAAGACGTGATTCTGCCTCCTGACAAAGCAACCCATTAGGTGACTCGTAAGCCTACAACCTGCATGTTTCAAAATACAGATTGGTATTTTGGAGTCTTCAGTTGTCAGAAAAATATTGTCAAACGCCCCCTCTCCTCTTGTTCCATCTGCTCCCAGCCTGCCACTTAACGCAAGGGGAGATCAATAGGATAATTCTTAGCCATGTGTTTCTGCAAAGAGGTCGCTGTCTTACCACACGTGCTTTCCTTTTAGCTCATGACACTGGGCTCGTGACTTTGCAAGTTGCCTTCAACAATCAGATCATCTCCAATTCTGTGGTGTTTGAATATAAAGCCAGAGCTCTGCCAACCCTGCCTTCCTCCCAGCATGACTGGCTGTCCTTGGATGGTAAGAAGCATGCAATATTCTTTAACAACGCTCACTGAATGGTAGGACTGTGAATGAAAGGAGCAGCTCCTGGCACGGGGGATGTCTATAGAGGGGCAGGTCTGTGCTGTGCGGAAGGTCTGTTGCACAATTAA
>NW_009727319.1:0-4422 GCF_000703405.1 Apaloderma vittatum | reverse complement strand
TATCAGTTCTTTTTATGTGAACAAAATGGGGCTGTATTTACTTAAAACTCTTTAACTGGAGAAATATTGAACTGTCAAGCTTAATTCAGGCCAGCTATGTGTCACTGTAGGCTGGTGGTGTTTGAGAGGTTTTGGGTAGGCTCCCTCATTCTGTCTGGGAAGCAGACAGCTTCGTTAAAGCATTCCTTAGAAGGTTTCTCCATACCACTAACAGCTGTGAGCTTGGGAACTGGCCATGTGAGTCAGATCTGAGCACCCTGACACTGCCGATCAGAGCATCTGCAATTCACCTGTAAATTGTGAGCACCAGGGGCAGGTGAAGAGAAGCTGTTTGTGGCTGGTTTCTGGCAAAGTGATGTGTGTACATGTGTAGAGTCTAAGCTGATGCTTTTTGACACAGTTGCGGAGCAAAGTAATAGGAAAATATAATTTCCTTCAAAGTAACATCAGGCAGAGTGGCACAGTACTTGTATCCTTAGCTGTTCAAGGTTATCCATTAACATGAGCAGTAGACTGGCACATCCTTCCCTGGCTCTTCCCCTCCCTGTAACATCACAGCACACAAACATTTAGTTTGTCTCTGCTTTCTGCCCTGTATCTGCTGTGTTTCTCAAGCCACATCCAAGAGGGATGTTTCAAGGAAGTCAGGGTAGCACTGCTTCCAGTATTTGTAGAAACAAGCAGAATGGAGACAGATCACTGTGGTTATTGCAGGAGTAAAGAGAGATTTGTGACTTGGCTGCAGAGGCATACTTGCAGACAGAAATGGAAATAGCTCTTAAAGAGGAAGTGCAACATAGTCTTATATTCAGCATCAAAACTGAGCTTGCTTCTGTGTATTGGATGAGTCTGCAGGTGCTTTTCGTCTACGACTGAGGCTGCATGTTGCGTGTGAAGTACAACTGATGGAGGTCGATATTCAGCTGTTTGCAGTCTCTCAGTTGTGGTGTGCAAACTGGCTAGGTTTTAAAACCCGTGTTTAACAATTCCCTTGGTGCTGGTGAATTTGGGGGAGCTGCAGAAGGTGAATTTGGGGTGACTGCTGTCTCCAGTGTTCCTGCAGTTTGCCTGGGAGCTCTTGGTTAGTGGGCAAGCTCTCAATTAGAGATTGTTATGATGTGCTGATGGTGGAAGGGAGGGGGACTGCAGCAGTGAACAAACTAGGGCAATGCTAACAGGGAGGGAAAAAAACAGTAAAAGGACCGCTGCATTGCAGAGGCCCTTCAGGGAAAAAGACTGAGTAATTATACTAACCATGACGTATCAGAAGCCTCTGCCTTGATGCATAGTGCTCCAGAGGGAGCAGAGTACACTCTTATTTAAAGGACCAGGAACACCTTCCTGTTTATTCTTAGAGAACAAATGTTAGCTTAGCTAGCTAAGGTATAAGCTAATGTGAGTTGATTCTGTCAGTAGAGTAAATACACAGATCCCTGGCTTCTCTGTTTACTTTAATTGCCCTGCCTCAAATCCTTGCCCTACTGCCTGCCATGTAGTCTTGAGGGAAGGTTTTCAAGGAATATTTGTAGTCCCAAAATATTGACTAGATTTTTAAATTTCCTTTTAAATAACTCAGTGGAACACTTTGAGTTTATTTGCACTGTGCTGTTAAAACACAGTTAATGATTCCAGCTAGCGTGACCACTGCAAGATAAGGAGGGTTAACAGTCAACCATACCCCAAGAACAGCATAATGAAAGGATAAACAATTTGCATCTTACATAAGTTTAGATAAACAATTGTCTTCCACCAATCTCTCTAAAATCAAGGCACAGACATTGTATATGTGAACTGTGTACTTTTTGTTACATTAAGATCTGTTGTAAACAAAGCTAGTGAATAAAACGTGCACATAAAATTGCTACTGGCAGCTATGGGTGGCTCCCAGTTAATGCTAAGAGAGTTGGTGCACTTGGAGTCAAAACTCTGTAGAAGTTTATAGATTTCACCAAAGATGGCTTAACAAAGCAGCATATAAAACCAAGCATGCAAAAAACAGAGTTCCAGCAGAGAAAAGTGAGCACAAACTTTTTTTTACATGCCAGCAGCTCTTGGTGCAGGCTCAGAGCAGAGACGGTGCTCACTGGGGGACATTGCTGTACCTTCTGTCACAGAGCTATGCCCCGAGATCCACGCGCATGCCTGTGCAGCACTGTAACAGGATCTGCTTCCACTTGAGTGAAAAGTGGGAATTGTGTTTCCCAAAGAAAAGCATTTCATTAAATAATTTCACAGTTTATAGTAATTGCCACTCTTGATGAGCTTGAGGCAAGGATAGAATCCTGTGGTTTTGAGCACAGAGCAAGTATTGGCCGATAGGACCAGGCCAGACAGTGCTGCAAACCACTGTATAGTGTTGTGGACCATGTCCCTCTGTGACTCCTGTTGCCTGCCTCAAGCCCAGTGAAGGAATGTGCAGAGAAGGAGTTTTAAGGGGCAGCACACTGGGTGGCCATCCTCTGAAGGGCTTCTTCCTTTTTCAGTATCTATGCTGCACTGCTAAGTATAGTGCACCTTTTTGCAAAGTCTACACAGCCATGCTTGTTTTATTCTGAGTTTTCCTTATTCTGCCCCACAGATGAGTTAGATCTTTAACAAATGGACAGTGGACACCAGCTGCTGATGATCTTGCATTTTTTCTAGTTAATTAAAATGGTGGTGTTCTTTCTTTTCAAAGAAAGCTTTTCTTCTTCTCATAAAGGAAGAACCCCCACGTGATCCTGATCTTCTCTGCTAAATTTGGCAGCTTATTCTCTTTTCTGTATAAAACTAAGAGTTTTCAGAAGCCGTTTGCTTCTATAGCCATTTGACCTCACTTTTCACTCACTGTCTGTACAGAGGTTCTCTTCAGAAAGAAAAACAAAATGCAAACGAGACCCCCTCTGAACTGAAGGACAGAGATCTTCTAGTGACAGAGGTGTAACAATTTAAAAAGGCTTTTTAGTACAGATTTCCAGTGGAAAGCACATATACTTGCTTTCCACTGAAGCCTTTGCTGCTTTCAAAAAGTGTCTGTAGAGATGACATTTCCTTGACATGGGACATGATCAGAGAAAATCCAGGGAGACTGGTATGAGTGCTCTGTGGTATTACGCTTCTGCATCTGCAGCAAAGAGGTTGGGGTGGAGTAAGCGCTGCCACAGGAAGCCCAAACGGCACTTAAAAATATGGGCAGGCAAGGTCTGAACTGATGAGTCAAGCGTGTATGGGATGGACAGAGGTGTGACTGGTACTGAACGTCAATGGTACTGACACAAGAGAGAGTAAGAGGCAGCCTTTCAGCTGCTGCTGGATTCTCAGTTTAAGATTTGGCTGTCTTTCCCAGCTGGAAAACAAAAAAGACTTGGGGGGGCTTGGTGGCTCACTCGTGTTAGGGTGACGCAGCCATACCTGTGGCACTCAAACTCTCGTTGGGCACGCAAGGGGTGGATGGAATCATGTGCATTCAGGTGATCTGCAGTGGTACTACGTGTGCTACCGGTGGGACTTCACAGCTCGACAGATACGTGACGTGTGTCATGCCGTGGTAAGTGTGCGAGGTGGTGGATGCTCATCACCAAAATCCATGGAGGATGTCTGTTGCTGGGACCAGATGCCCTTTCTAGCATGCAGCTGTGATGAGATGCAGACAATGCAGTCTTGTAGATGAGCTGTTCAGGATTGGTGAGGTCCTGAGAAATGTTGTTTTGCAGCTGTAGATTTTTTTTTTTTGTAGAAAAAAAAAAATCTGTGTCCATCAACAGTAGAACCATTTCTGACTCCTTTCTCTGTCTGGGTAGTTTAACTTTACATGTGGGATTTTACCATAAAAGATTATGTATTTGGGTTTTCTTCAGGAAGACGGACGAACCTTTTGTACTGTCTTCTGGGGCTGTGGTCCAGCTCTCCAGGACGCATGAGCCTCGGTACAAGACGGGGACACCTTTTTCTATACTGCGAACTACATCGTAAACTTGAAACGTTTCTATTCATCCTCGTCTTGGTCAGTGTGGAGGCGTTATCTGTTTTGTTTACACTCCTGTTGAGATTCGTTGGGTTTGTTTTTCATTTCACACATGATTGTTATGGACAAGTTGCTCCGTCCAGTTACTTTGGCGGCATTTCTCAGACTCTCCTCCTGTATTTTGGCTCTCACGTGACTGAGTGGAGCGAGGAGTTAATTTTCCGTTCTGGATGCTGCCTTTGGAGCTGGCCTGACTTCATGGTCAGACATCCGATTCCTCTGCGAAGTCTGTGTTTATTCCCAGGCTGATGGCAAAACGTTACCCGCGGCGTGGGTGAGTCGGAACCGGAGCCTGCGGGTCCTTTTCGGATCAAGTAACCGCACAGACGTTCTCGGGGGCTTGCGGCGGGTTCCAGCGCTCCGGGCGTTTGCCCTACGAGGCCAACGAGTCCAAGCGGCCCCGCTGTGTGCGCAGCGAG
>NW_009727318.1:438-731 GCF_000703405.1 Apaloderma vittatum | reverse complement strand
CGCAGACTGTTGTACCCGGGGTCTGGTTTCTCGTCTGTACAGTCGCACTTTAGTGGACAACCAGACCCTGCTTCTTCTCACGTGGCTCGGTGTGGCGTTTTCACCGGGAAAAGGGACCTACACCGTAACCCCCGGCCGCTGGGGTTGGGTCCCTCCCGCGTCGCGGGAACCCCGGTACAGCTGTACCTCGAGTGCACAGTCGTCCTCCGGTGGTTGGGCTCGGTTTTGGGGTGTGGGGGACAGCAAGTTCAAGGAAAGGAGCCGGCTGTTCCTGGGTCCCGCGGGTGCTCGAG
>NW_009727318.1:0-209 GCF_000703405.1 Apaloderma vittatum | reverse complement strand
GGTTGTTTCTGAATCCAGCTGTTCCTAGATCCAGTTGTTCCTGGGTCCGATTGTTCTTGGATCCAGTTGTTCCTGGGTCCAATTGTTCCTGGATCCAGCTGTTCCTGGTTCCGATTGTTCTTGGATCCAGCTGTTCCTGGGTCTGACTGTTTCTGAATCCAGCTGTTCCTGGGTCCGGCTGTTCCTGGATCCAATTGTTCTTGGATCCA
>NW_009727317.1:7886-9453 GCF_000703405.1 Apaloderma vittatum | reverse complement strand
TCTGCACTTGTCCTTCCTGAGCTCCAGGAGGCTCACTCAAGAGATGAGCAGCCTTCACCCCTGGCTCCAGACCAGAGGCACCGGTGAGGCTCTCGGGATCTTCAGCCCACGTTTGCACGTCACTCGGTGCTGGGCTAACGCGCATCAGCTCTGTTCTGCTTTCTGTCCTTGTTTTAAGCAGATCTACGAATGCCATCTGCACAAGATGGTGCTCCAGCAGCTGAGGATTCAGCAAGAGAAAATCCCTTTTCCGCAAGTTTTATTTTTTGCACACGCACATCTCCCTTCCCCCTCAAGTAACCAGTGCGGCCTCTCAAACCGGCCGGGACGGAGAGTGACAACTCTCACGACGGCCTCGCCCGCTGCATTTCCCAGGAGCTGCGGAGCTCTGCTCCCGAAACGCCCGTCACACGCCAGTGCTCAGACACCGCACGGGTTTCTTCCCGTGAAGCACAATTAAAAGGGATTCAGCTGAAGGCTGTTATTTAGCGTTCTCGCTGCGGGGATGACAGCCAAACTTCAAATGCTCGCAGATGTCACGATCACGTGAGATGCAGGGGTTCTTTTTTAAATTGATCAAGCTATTTGAAATGCCAAGACTGTGTCTTGCTTCAGAGTAAACTGTAGAAAATTTTAACTTCAAGCTGTCTAAAACAGCATTCCCAAGACTAAATAATTACCTTTTTTTTCCCCAATTAAAATAAAACCACTGAAAAAAATACACAAAAATCCACTAACAGAAAACCCACAAGCATCATGACTGAAATCAGTTTAAAAACGAAGAGATGCTGACGATCGCCTCCCCTCTTTGCCCAGCAGTGCGATGATGCAGCAAGAACAGGCGACCCAGATTAAACCCTGCCTCTGCTCCAGACGCAGGAAGGGGAGAACTGGAAGGAGATACGGCTGAACTTTTCCTTCCCATCTCCACAGATTCTCCCCAGACTGCTCCTACTCCCCAGGTCTGTCACCTGGTTATTGAGGGTACCGACACCGACACCCCGTTCTTTCATCGAACAAAGCGATGGGAGGGAAAAACTCGACGACTGTGTTTTGGAAACCAGCAGCTCCTTTGTTCCCGTTGATCCAGGGATCAGTTCTTACCCTGCCAGCAACGTATTAATTTCTGTATTAAAAATTTCTGTATTAAAACGTATTAAATTCTGTGATTCTTCACAGAATCTCTTAGTCAGTACGAGACTTGGATAGCACGAAAATAATTGAGTAGGCAGGTCCACAGTGTTCAAAACCATATATATAATAAAATTTCATCCCGTCTCAGCCCATAGTATCTCTCCCAGGTTTATTGGCTGTTATCATCAGGACAGAACATAAACTTCTCATACCCTCCAAGTCCCGGCAAGCGATTTCCCACGAGCTTTCTCAAAACCGAGAGAAAACCGGGTGAAAGTCGCTGGGTGAAAGGGTCGTGTTTTCGCAGGGGCAAGTTACACAAGGCTCATCTAATTTTCAAGAGAGTCAGCAGCTCCACAGGCGGCCTCCGCAGCGGCCCCACCTGCATTGCAGGCACGGCTACGTGACAGGTGGGGGTTTTGAGGGGTTGGGG
>NW_009727317.1:5304-7780 GCF_000703405.1 Apaloderma vittatum | reverse complement strand
CGATAGCGCGCCCGACTGGCGGCTCCATTTTTTAAGCAGCTTGGGGCAAGTCAAGGACTTGATGTGCTCGGTTAACTCCGGTGTTGGGATGTTTTAGGGAAAACAGAGCATGGGCCCCAGGTACAAAGCAAGAGGGCAAAACCACCCTTGGGGACCGAGGCCGGGACCCTACCCTGTCCCACAACCCATCAAATAACCGATGCCGGAGGTTTAGGAGCGTGACGGTCGTACCGGCCATCTCCATGGGTTTGAACGCGGGCTGCGACTCAAAGCACAGGTCTCTGTCGTCCATCGTCCAGGAGTCGTTGCGATCGAGAAATTCTTTGTAAGACAGCTTTTCATCCATGATTTCCCCGGGGAACACTGCGATTGAAGCCAATGGCACAGTCAGGAGTGAAACATTAAGCTAAAACATTTACAGTAGATTATTGCACAATACAACACTCGGGAGCCGACGGCAAACACGAACTAGAGATCACGAATATTAATTTTTTACTGCTTTGATGCAACTCTTCAAACACCAGAAAGAGAACTTCTGCACCCTGAGACACACATAAGATTGCGAAGGGGCTCGCACACCACAGTGCCATCCTGTTTTCAGACGTCAGACAATTCCCACTGGCTCTTCACACTCACCTGCAGGGGGATTTTTCATTAATGCATGGGCTGGAACCACCCCCAGACCCTGAACTTGTGCAGCTGAGCAAAGCTTTCAAGTCTGTCGACACAGAACGGCTGAACACAAGCTGCACAAGGGGAGGAGGCGACACCAAACCCCCTCCCCCTGCCCAGGCACCGGCTCGAATCCGACCCGATTGACAAAAACATTCGTGCCACCACAGACACACGGTCCCCACCGGATGGTTTTGCCCTCTGTTTTACCAGGAAGACAAACTCCAAATCATTTCAGGGAATAACTTTTCCCTGAGTGCCTCAAAGGCTTTTATTGGTGCATCTTTATGTCTCACACTCGAGCCTGATCTCCCCCCCAGCGCACGATAAAGACAGTTCCTGAGCACGTCGACCCAGCGGAGCCCGAGGTTTATGCCTGACCAAGGAAAACGTTCGTCTCTTTTTGCTGCCCTGAGCTAAAACCAAGCGCGGTGAGACAATCACCTCCAGCAACTGGAGGTGTGAGAGAGGCAAGTGTCCTGTTACTGACGCCTTGGAAGGAAACCTACAAATGCCCAGCAGAAAAAATGCAACGAAATGAAGAAGTCAGGCTATGTAAAACTACTTCAGCGAGGTTCGTCACCAGGAACATTGAAGATACGCAGATCAGCCTCCTCCCGCAGTCCTTACGAGCAGCTGGAAGTCATTTAGAAAAGCAAAGCAAGAAAGCTCAGCTGGGAACTGAGACCCCTGGCTCTCCCCTTCCTCACTTTCCACACTTGTTTGTTCGTTTGGGTTTGGGTTTTTAATCTATACCCCCATCTGGCTCCATTAAAGTGCAAATTGAATTCTCCTCGTAAAAAAGAGCTGTATCAATAAGCACAGCAACGGAAGGCGAGCTATGAACGAGCTAAAACCTGGAAGGCTTGATTTACGCTGAAAATTAGCACCAACACAAATAATCCCCAAGTTCAGCTGTGTCCATGCTGGCTACGCCACCCTAGTTCGTCCGGTCTCAGCTCCTACTGTAAAAAAAACACTCCTTGGAGCTTTCACAGACATTTCCCGACCCTGTAGTTGTACAAAAGAAACAAAAACTACGTTTTCAAACATGACAAACACGGCATCAAGGCTCAAAACAAAGACCCAGGCTCATGACTTCTCAGATTAATTTTCATTTTAAGGAGGCCTGAATTTGCCATCTATCGACAACATTAGACTTTCAAACTGATTTCCAGTTCCTTCTGGAAAGAACCAAAAAAAAAAATTACACAAATTCCTTCTCTCACCCCCTACTATAACAAGCTACACTCCCCTGCCAATACATCTCTTGATGCTTTGAATATTTTTAGCTTCATTTAAGCTAACACGACTACGTGCACGACTGGAGCTCAGGAAAAGAAACTCATAGTGTGCCTCAAAAAATCCCCCGGCAGACAACCCTTAATTCAGTGCAAAAAAAAGTGAATCATAGAATCATGGAGCAATTCAGGTTGGAAAAGACCCTTGGGATCAATAATAAATAATAATTACATAATAATATTATAATACTATAACGATATTATAATCTTATAATGATATAATAAAAGCAAAGCCAGTGTTAACACACAGAAGGAAGAAATAATTAAAACCACAACGCTGGGACATAAAAGCAACAACCGCTGCCTCTTCCAGGAGGTTGAGGTACCAGCTGGTCACAGAGAACGTGCAGCAAGGTGGAACAAAGTACAGAGGTTGTAATAATTCCAATTAAAAGGTGATTGAGAAAGGGTAAGGTGGGAGAGGGCTTTTGCGGGGCTTTCGTTTTTTTCACGTGACAAAATGATGAAACGACAGCGGTACCAGCCCACCGGTGCCTACAGCA
>NW_009727317.1:4587-5291 GCF_000703405.1 Apaloderma vittatum | reverse complement strand
TTCTCACAAGAGCAGGAGGGGATATTCGACGCAGTCAGAAACGCGGCAAAACCCCAGATCAGCACGAAAATCCCACTCCTCCCAATTCCAACTCCGGAGGCTCAACGCTGCGCTGCGTCCCAGGGGCCAACGGCTCTGCGAGGTCAGCACAGGCACCAGAGGTACCCAGCCTTCATCCCTCCCGAGGTGTGACACACACAGGGACGTCCCGGCTGCGCTCCGCTTCCACGGGGTCCGTGCCGTGGATGTGGTGATCTCCAAAATCCAGGTGAGCTGCTCACTGGTGGCTCCAGCGCCTGAACTCGGGTGTCCCAGCAACCAGGCAGGCAACACGCTGGAAACGCGCTTTTTACCCCCACTGAAATGCCAAAGGGGGCACCGCCACGCCGCGCCGGGCACCAACGACCCCCCGCCACGCTCCGGCAGGAGTTCACGGCTGCAGAACAGCTCCTCTTCAGGCCCCCATCCAAGTCAATGGGAATTAAATGCGGTTTTTTACCCTTGTGTGTGCTCTGAGGGCCAGAGAAGGGGGAAAGTATAATTCTAGTGGACACAAGATCTTCTACCGCTTCGCTTCCGTGTACACACCAGCAAAATAAAAAAGTGCTGGGGCGCTGCTTTGGAGTGAATTCCCTCCCTGACCATCAGCGGAGCCCATTCCTGCCTTCCCAGCCGCAGCCCCGCAGACGCTACAAAAACCCTCT
>NW_009727317.1:0-4481 GCF_000703405.1 Apaloderma vittatum | reverse complement strand
GGGGTGCAGGACCTTCCCACGGCCGAGGGACAACGGAGGCAACAACCCCCTCGTGTCGGCCAGCAGAACCCAGCGAGGCGAAGCATTTCATCAGGACAGCCAATATCATTTAGATTTGCAAAGTGCTCGGAAGATAAAGCGCCGCTGCGTGTGCTGAGAGGCGTTATTATTTACCTTTAGTTGTGGCAGAGAGCAGCAAATCATTTAATTATATTCTGTTGTAAATTCTTCTGGATGGGAGCCTGTCATTTGTCTATAAAACTCTACTTAAAGGAGAAAAAAAACCCAAAGAACAAAAACCCAGAGGACTGTAAATGTCCTTGTCAGTGTGAGGAACAGTTAAGAAAATTTGACAGGAACTTTCTTCAAAGATGACTTCAGCTGATTTTTGGTTGGGATCCGCGCCAAGTCTGATCCACTGCAGAGCGCCCGCGGATCCAACTAAATATTTTAACTAAATCGGGTAATACTGGGCCACGAGTGCGTATTGGCACGTTGCTGTTGTTAATAGATCTCACAGGGGAGGAATATAAAACGAGGGTCACAACAAGTAAAACAGAAGTAAAATCTCCACTTTTTTCTTTTCTTAGCAGACAAGTTGCATCCAAGCCTTTACCTAAAGGGGGGAGGAACCTCCGTGGACCACGGGGCTTGCCGGGCCGGGAAGGAGCAGCACAGGGGGCAGCAGGCAAGAAGGCGGCGAAGGGGAAGGCTTCTCCGCGACGCCAGCTGAAATCAGACCCGGTCACAGCGCCCGCGCTTGCAAACCCTCAGCCCTGACTTTCGTCCCCGGAGCCAGAGGAAAGGCGATCCGAAGGCGAGCCGCCTCTGCCGAGCCCTTCGAAACACAAAGCACAGCCTCGCGCATCTCGCCTACGATCCCCTGCCTAACAGGCGCTAATTGAATAAACGAAGCGGAGCAGAGGGGAGCAGGAGCGCGGGGCAGCCCGCGGCCAGCCATCCCAGGATCGATAAGGTTGGAAAAAACCCCTCTAAGATCATCTGGTCCGTGGGCTGCCCCCAGCCCAGGAGCCGCTGGCTCCCCGCAGCCGCCTCGTCCCTCTGCCCCGCTCATCCTGGCCAGCACTGATCGCTGCAGCTAAATCTGAACTCCCTCATTATTCCCAGGCAAAGCGGCACGAGCGGAGACTTCCAGCTGATTTTGTCGTCCCCACGTTCGGTTCCTCCTTGGTGGAACGTGAGAAACGGGATCTCAGAAACAGGGTGCCAAGGACGGCAGAAAAGAAGAGGGTTTTTTTGCAGTTCTGTACTCAGATCCCTCCTAAAACACACGTGGTCTACAAATAAAAAGCCATAAATCACACCAAAATGAGCAGCCAAACTCTTCACGACGAGCAATCCTGAAAGAGCCTGTCAATAGGCACCAGCAGCAGACAAAGCCCTCAGCACAAAATGTAAATTTGACAGATCTCACAAACCTGTCAGGTAATTTTAGCAAGCACCAAAGCCTGCTGATAGTCGAAAATCCGGTCAGGATTGTTGATAATATAAACCAATGCAGGATTACAGCTTATGAAGACTTGCTTAAAGGGAAGAAAAAAAAAAATACCGTTAACAACATACTTACAAAGCAAACTTGCTTCCGAAAGTAAAAATAGAAATCCCATGCAAGTAGCACGTTCCCTGAACCGATCCCAGGGCAGGTTCCCGAGGAAGAGCACAAACCACTTAGCAGGGCTGCTGACGGGGGTGATTTGTTTGTTTTATCATCTGCTCTGCAAAGATCAGCGCGGTCACACAAGCCAATTCAGAAGCTAATCCCTACGAAACAGCACTTCTGGCAAACCTCCGCCACGGCCGCTCCCAGCGCGGGCAGCCTGGGGCGCTCAGACCTCCGGAAGGAAAAAAAGAAAAGGAAAATTGTACCCACTAACCTACAGGACATCACACGGGGAACTTGCAGCCAGGAGCGCTCTGAGCAGAGGATTACCATGGTAAAACCTTCTCCCGGCAGGAGATGCTAATCTTGATCGGCCGCTGACCAGGTCTCCAGCTAGAGGTTAAGCATCTTCCAAATTAATGAGTCTGCAGCCATGAGATGCCCCCGCCAGCACCAAACAGAAAAAGAGAAGCTTAAGAGCTTCGCTCCTACAGCTGAGCCTAAAGCTCATTTGCCCAGATCCCTGCACCGGCTCGGGCCAGGTTTGCCTCAAATCCCCACCTGGGACGACGGACGCTTCGACCCGTCGGCAGAACAAACCAGTCCCGCAGCACATTCTGTCTCAAAGGAGACACCTCTGCAGGGGACGGTAAACTCCGAAAGGAGCAACACGCACATTCTTCTCTTTCAAGATTCTCGAGCCTTTTTGGTTGCACTTGGTTCCCGCGCAAGGCCCCGCACGGCTGCACTCGGCAGCATCTCCCGATTCCCAGCACTCGGACTCACGAGGTACTTCCTTGCACGTCCTCTCTGATTATTTCTTTCTCTTTATGCACGGCCGCAGAGGTACCACCCTCACTATGCCAACCGACAGTGCCAGGCTGGTGCCAGGCTGGATGGGTGGAACACCAGGTCAAAGCCCAGCCAAGAAGCTGCAGGTTGCCCACCTCGCGCTGCGCACGGCGCCGCGTTGCTCAGGGCGCGGATGCGGAAGCGTCACCTCGACAGGGACACGTTCCCTCTTGGAAGATGCTCAGCGCTCCCTCTGTGCACGCTGGCTTCAGAGTAAAGAGAAAACGCCTGTCAAACTCCTCGATATTTTATCAACGGTTTCAGTATTTTGTAAAACTGAGTATCATCTAGTTCAGGGCGAAGAGTCTTCAAATCACTCGAAGTGGGTGTTCCAGACAAGCTGCACCAATATCCAAAATCTAAGGGATAAACGTGGACAAACAACCCCACGGAAAAGGAGGTAGATCAGCCCGCCCAAGGAAGTCTGTACGTTTTTATCCAAGAGGATAACAGCCCAAGATTAAAAGACACTTTTGCACAGAATAAATATAGAAAGCACCAAGCCGGCAGCCTTGACGGAGAAAATTTACCCAGAGCAGAGCCTAAATGGGTTCCTGCTGCCCAGCGACCTCCTCTTGTCAAACTGAAACACAGGCAACCCCACTTAAATTTTTATTTTTTAAATAAAAACCGGACGGAAGTTGAACACTGGACCGGCCGCCCAGAGAGGTGGTGGAGTCTCCATCATTGAAGGAACTCAGAACCCAGCTGGACAGAGCCCAAAAAAACCCCTCACAAACCTCCTCTGGCTTCCCTGCTTTGAGCACAGGTGCAAGACTTGAGATGTCAGGGGTCCCTTCCAGCCTCCTAAGCCTCTGCAAGTGCTTCAGAGGCTGCTTTTGGAGAAAAACATTTCTGTCCTTGCAGAAAGCAAAAGCTTAGAGCTACCAGGAGCTAATGCTGAAACCAAATCTGGCTGAGATTACTCTAAATACTTTAATTTGCTGCAATGAGAAGCGAATTAAAATGCACCACTGAGCTGGATGGGAAAAAAGAAGATCAGGAATATATTACAGGTCCTCGAGAAACCGCAGGGCACGTCAGATGGTGCTGACAAGTCAAGAAACATTTCATTGCTTTCCTTCTGAAATTCCACGCTGTTACATAACCCAGAAGGCTAAAAAAGCTCCGTGCGTACGACTGTCGGAACCAGCATCTCCCAACCGAAAAGATGCAAAGTCAGTAACTTTCAAGTTCAACACAAGGTTTATGTTTTGCCTTTAAAAAAAGAAATAAATTTTTAAAATCTGCAAGGAAAGAAAAAAAAAAAAAAGATGCAATTGTTACAATTTATCGTATGGCTTTTTCTCCTTGTTCTTCCAACAGAGACAGCTTCCAACCGGTTCCTCCACCGAGAACCGCACGTGGCGTCCCTGCCCAAAACAGGGAGGTTGCACTAGATGATCTCTAAGGTCCCTTCCAGCCTGGGCCATTCTAGGATTCTATGACTCCAGGTCTTTTAATAATGAAAGCACTTAAGTCCTGTTTTTAAACCAAAGACTCTCTGAAGACTTGTTGTCACAGCGCTGTCACCGGCCCATGGAAACAAAACAGCTCTCCCCAGGAGAACTCTTTTGCCCACAAAGTGTTCCTCTGAGCAGGCATCTGGCGGGTGAATGAAGACAACAATACTTGTGTAGACCACTTGTGTGGTCTACCTGGACTTCCAGAAAGCATTTGACACTGTTCCCCATAGATCGCTAATGGAAAAACTGGCTGCTCATGGCCTGGATGAGAACATGATCTGCTGGATCAAGCACTGGCTGGACGGACGGGCCCAGAGAGTAGTGGCCAATGGTATTAAATCCAGCTGGCAGCCGGTCACAAGTGGCGTTCCTCAGGGCTCGGTGTTGGGGCCGTTTCTATTGAACATCTTTATTGAAGATCTTGATGAGGACATCGAGTCTATCATCAGTAAATTCGCAGATGACACCAAGTTAGGTTGATCTGCGTGAGAACAGGGAGGCTCTCCAGGAAGACTTGGATAGACTGGATGACTGGGCCAGTG
>NW_009727316.1:1107-8885 GCF_000703405.1 Apaloderma vittatum | reverse complement strand
GCCCCGCAAACCGACGGCAATAAAGATCTCGGCAGCCCGGTGCTGGGAGTCAGGTCGGGAGGCAGAAATACGCGCAGCTGCCGGTTTAGCTGGGTTTGTCGTTTCCGCCGGGTCCCTTTCTCGAATAAAATCGTAAAATCATAAAGTGCTTATCACTATCTGGTACTGGCAACATTGTTTTTAATGAAAAGTTGCCTCTACATGATGCATGGCATGCATATTCTTCCTTCACTGTGAAGATGTGAACTTCCTGCATTTATAGGGATTTCAGTACTGAAGAAGGTAAAAAAAAAAAAGTTTCGACTGTGTGTTCAGGAATATTTCAGCAACAGATTTCCCTGTGCCTCCCCGATGTGCTGACATTCCTGAGAGATCAGTTTCATTAAAGTGGACTTTGAAATCTGTGACTTATGATTATCCAGATAGCTATACCTGTAGCTGAGGATCAATGAAGCATTGCGTATGCTAAAATAGGAAGTGAACTTGGGTAGAATCTGTAATGTACACTGGTATTGCTTTCTAAGACTAGAATCAATGGCTCAGGAGTTCTGGTAGATTCATGTGAAGTAGAAGGTTTTTCTCCAGCCTTTCTGTATGATTGTGCTGCTGTCCTGTAAATACCTCTGGGATCATCACTAAATTTTCCTCATGAAGTTTCACCGACTGAATGCTTGTTTGGCCTCTGAGATGTTTTAATGCATTAAGGTATAAAACATTAATTGCAACAAGAAGTAGTAACCTGTAGGACTACTGTATCTGCTACTGTGGCATTGGATCCTCTTTTTGCATATTATTATCCAGCTTTGGAAATAACTTACAAGTCTCATCACCATCAGCTATCCCTTTGCTTTGGTTTTAATATACTCTTTTCAGTGTTTAGCGGGAGCAGTTAGTGCCTTACATAGCCAACGGTCATCCAGTTTCAGTTAGGACCTTTTCTTCCCGTTGATTTTTTCCCTCTCCACTGGGAAACTGGAATTGTAATGCTGATAATAATAGATGATATCTCAGGTGACCCATCTTGCTTTAGTACTGAAAAAAAGAAAAGCTATTTAATTGGATAATAACGCAACAGTATAATTAGAGCATGTGTTACCCAAAATATTTGAAGTATTCTGAAGTAGCTCAGTGCAGTATTTTTAGATAACCTTAGTATTTTTATTTTCCTAGCTTTGACTGTTACCTCCTGTATTGAGTTGCTATAAAAGACAATTACAGTTTTACGATTTTGATGAATTGTTGAATTTGTTTCTAAAATAAGCATGTTCTATGAATTAGGACAGGAGGGAAACTTTTATAGATCTTATAGTCCTCTTCCTGCTTTCAGAGAAATTTCATTTAAGCATGCAAAATTAGTCCAACCTCGGTTTGATGTCCCAAACAACAGCCTCCATGGTTTCCTTGGGAGATAATTATAGTCCTGAAAATCTGTGGATTTAAAAAAAAAAAAATTGGTATGTGAGATGTATTGCTTAAAACTGCCCTTTTTCTCATGACATTGTAACTAGTGCTTCACTCCCATCTTATACTTTTTGACGTAAATTAATGTGATGAGGTCTAAAAAGTCATGTCACAATCCCGGTATAGGGTAAGAATTGTGTCCCCTGTCTTTTCATTTTTCACCCCGAGAATTACCATTCAGGTGCATTGTTATTTTGGTTATTTGGTAATTTTCTTACTGAGAATCTGTTCTGTAACACTGAATATATGCCTTCTTGCAACAAGTCCATATGTCTAGCACTTCAAATCTGACTATTTTTACACATCTGCTAATATAAATCAGGAATACATTTAATTAGAAGTGACAAAACCCCCCAACTTTGCCTATAAAATTAATGTCAAAGAGGACTCATTTTCGTTATTTGTAAACTCAAGAGGCAAGTCTGAAGGGTGTGTTGATAGATGTTCTTTCTAAGCAAAAATCTTTAATACTTTTACTATAGACGTAGTTATCTCTTCATTCCATGATACTATAGGTACAGGTCTCTGTTAAGTATAGAAGCATGTATTTTTGTACACACAAGTGGATGTGAATATATATACTTATACATATTGTGTGCAATGGCTTAACATTTTCCTTTCTCAGGTGAATGCAGCACCAATTTGTCCCAATCCCAGTGCTGCACACTTTCAAAGTTGAGGGATGCTACAGGTTCCTGGTGTTTATACTTAGCCTTAATTTTGTGCTTTCCTTCAGTGATGGCTGGGAGTGAAATCCCGAGTAAAATATTTTTTTGTGTATGCACTGAGGAAAAATTCCGTGCGTGTCTTCAGTACTACCGTGGCATGCAGAGAGATCTCTGGTGGGATGTGATTTCAATATGGCAATGGCAGGGGCTACCGAGAGTTGCTTTGGGGATGTGAAGAGCCTCAAACTGAGCAGAAAGGGCCATTCAAGGGGTGAAGGAGCTGAGCAAGACCTCTGTCCGTGGGCAGAGTGGCATGAGGGCTATGTGAGCAGGCTTAGCCTTTTAAGTGGTAGTGCAAAAAGGTGTATGAATATATTAGTATCTTCTGGGCAATGTATTCATGAATTAGTACAACTGTATTGTCAATGGAAGGAGATTCTCTAGAGTAAAATGCATTAATGAAGTATTTGAGATATTTTATACTGAAACATAGTGAAAAGAAGTTACTGCATTGTGCTTCACTTGTAATCTTGGTCTCAGGTTTAGCTGAATGTGTCTTTGTACAAATGTTACTTTTTGTGGAACTGTGGGGAAAAAAAATCATAACTAAACCTTGTTGTGTTGCAGTGTTTCATCTAACCCCCTCTGCTTGCTCCCAGAGAACAGCTTCTGGTACTTCGCAACACACATTAATTTACAACTTTTCTCTTAAATAAATTTTTAGACATTTTTCCTGCAGTTGTTGTACTAGAGGACATAGGGGCCTGATCCTCAGTCAGCACAGGGTGATTTATGTTCTTGTGGATTCCTAATTGTTTGCTGACATGCCTGGATTTGTTGAGGGATAGACACTGTTCACCTGAAACTTGCTTACCCTAAACACTCTCTTTTTCAAGGGGTAGAACTAGGAGGAGGATGATTGGTCAGGCTCACCAACACAGCTGACTATTTGGGGGAAAAGTATGCGGTAATGAGGACCACAAGCAGACCTCCATAGCTACCCTGCTGCTGGCATTTGTGAGTAGAGGGAGCTGGGGAAGGTCAGGGAAGCAGGATGCACCAGGCAGGAAGTCAGAGGAGAGGCAGAGCAAGAAGAGAGGCAACTGTTTGTCACAGCTGCACCCAGCAAACTAACCGTGCATATACTGAACATCACATCAAGCAGCTGCCCTGTTGCTCCCTGAAGTGCCACTTTGCTGGGTAAGCAGGAGCAGTGACAGCAGGAGGGTTGAGGCTCTCAGCAGCTGGGCACAGCTGGGCGCCGCAGCACAAAGGTTTGAGGGAATTGTGCCCAGTGGGGCTGTGCTCAGCACCTGAGTGTGGAGTGTTTTGTGGTATGAAACTTATCTGCTCAGTGCAGTGAACTGTGGGCACTGGACACACTCAGCTCTTGTGACTCCTTTATTTTGTGAGATCGTGGCCAGCAGTGCTCTGTGATTATTGCTCCATGTCTGGCTCTACCCTCTCGCAATCTTCATCCCTGTGATGTCCTCACAAAGCTGAGCCTGTAATTGTGTAGGCAGCTCCCATCCACTCTCACATGTTCATAAGAAATGTTCCTGACTGGGCAAAGAAGTCCCTTCTCTCATCATTCATCTGAATCACCATCAAGAGATCTTTAGTTACCTACTCTATCAGAGATATTTGGAACTAGATCCAGCTGCTGTCAAAACTAATAGGTGCCCTTCTCTCTGGGCCGAGTTCAGGGTTTTTGGAAATAAATAATAAAATCCTGGGAACCTAGTAGGGACATTGATTTATGACCTTGTTTTTAAGAAATCAAGTGCAATAATTATGTGTCAAATATTATATATCACATATTTTTCTTGTGATTTCAGCTTTGTCGTTGTGTTCCATTTTAAAGGATGAATTTTACACCCACAATGAGACAAATTTTGATTAATTATAACTAGAGATGATGATACTACACACTATTCCTTGTCAACATAATTTTTTTTTGCATTTAAGAGCCCTGCTGTATGGGAATGATATCCTGGCACCAGTGGACACAGTTTTATTCTGTAGAAATGCTGTTCAGTATCTTACTGAATTCCAGTTCCTTGCAGCAATTTTCACATTTGCTCCAGTTCTATCTTGACTTGTATCCAATACCAGGCTGAAAATAGAATCAAAATCAGAAAAAAAAAATTGTAACTGATTTGAAAAGTCAAATACACTGCTCCCATCTGAGGGGCATGGACTACCCTCAAGGAGCTGAGAGTGACTGGGCATGCATTCAGAGGAGACTGTGTACCCCCAAGCGCCATACTGATCTTTCTGGAAGGAGCATTACAGCGTGACACAGCGTTAAACTGACTTACGTTTCCATTTGATTTCATTTTCTGAATGGCCTGTGTAATATATTTCTTGAACTATAAACATTATTAAGTGAAAATCGGTTCTGATATACTTTTCTGTTCATTCAGAATTATTCAGGTTATTCTTTAAAAGCCCAGTTGAAGACATGTTAGAATAAGAATGTTCTTTTTCCTCTTTAAGTTAGGAAGCTGCTACTGGCTACTGCCCAGTAGTTTGAATTTAAGAATTGTCATTCTGAATACAGTGGTTTTTTTTCCTGACAGTGGGAGAAAAATGAACCTAAAGACAGTCATTTAGGTTAGTGTGTAGGCTATTACTTATGTCACAGAAGTGCTGTAACTTCAAATTGCTTAACTGCAAGTGAATCCTGGTGTGAGTGGAAGTGGGGTTTTGGTGAAGAAGATGCAATAGAGCAGCTCAAATCAAACGTGGCTCCATCACAAACTTCTGCCACTTACTCTCAAGCAATAGCTACTCTTTTTAGTAGCAACAGCAAATAGTTGCCACCAGCAAGAGAGGTAACAAATTCATTTTTACTTGTGACTTTGAAAAATTTGCACAAGTGTGCTGAGCTCCTCATGACTCGCATTAATCCATCAGATAGATCTGAGCTCTGCTGATGTAGAATAACTTCTGTGTATCTTCCTAAATGAAGAAAGGTAATGTCAAATGATAACCATATCGGCAGTGCCGATAAGCTTACTCACTTAATAGCCCAGCTTTACCTGAGTAACATCCTTCTCAGGAATGAGAGTGTGAAGGAAAAAAAGCATGAAAATGGTGAAGAAAGGCATATCCCATGAGAAACTCCTGTTTTCTGATCCCATCAGGCAACTAGGATTATTTTTTTTGAAGTGTGATAAAATCAGAATTTTGCCCTGTATTTTTCAACTTAACAGAGAGAAAAGCCATTTATACATAAAGTCACAGGAGCAGTCTGCAGCCAGTCAATCTGTTATTTTATAACGTGGAACAGAGCTGTGCTGTTTTTAAAAGGGAACATTCTGGAAAATGTTATCAATGTGAGTGTCATGTTGGATTTTGTTTGTTTGTCTTGTTCAGTAGTTTAACATCTCATGCAAGGTAACTTCAGCCTCAGCAAATAAAATATTAAAAAATACCAGTTCAGCTGCACCGGAGGCCCTGCAGCATTGTATTGACCCTGACAAAATTTTATTTAGGGTGAGTTTGAATATTTGACATCTAGTGCTTACACTGATCATAGTGTTAGTTGCTTTCTTAATGTTTATATAGTTCCAGGCTGAAATCTTGACTTCCCTGCGGTGCTTGGAAAAAACCCCATGTCTCAGAGACACTCATCCATTGCAGGTGTCTTTGCTGCCTGGAGCATGTCCCTGCTGGGGACCTGGGTCTGCCCACAGGCAGATCTCAAGTGCTGGCTGACAGACAGGAGCGTGGCAGCACCAGTATTAATCCCACAACATTGATCTCAGTTGTTTTGCACTTCTCTGCCTCTCCCCTGCCTAAAGTGTCCGGGTGCAAGTAATAGAGAAAGACATTGTAAAGTAGAAAAGAAAGTTACGATCATCAGTATATACCCCCAAGTGGCAGTGTGCAGTCATGGCGACATCAAAATGAGGGCGAGCGTCCTTCATTTGAACTGCTTGAGCAGCAACAGTTACCATTTCCCAACAGTCCGGGGTACTCCTGGTGGAACTTAGAAGGCTGACACAGAGAAAAGCACGCTCCTTCAATTTGCCCCTTGTGCTGATATTAAAGGCTGTTATAAAACACTTTTGAGTAAAAGAAATCATTTAATCTCATACCTAGATTCTTTCTAGATGTGTCTGCTTGCTAACTCTCAAACTTAGTTTCAAAATGAAGACAAAAACCCACTGTGGTTTGTCTATATGTCTCAAAGGGATAAGCATCTTTGCAGCTCTGCATATGAAGTTACATCCAATTATGCTGAGGAAATTGTGTTTGTTCTGTTCCAGCAGAAGTAATTCCTTGGGAAGGACTGACATGTAAAGCCTTTAATTTTCTATCAGACTGCCAGAGTAGCACAGGTGGTTTTATGTAGTAGATGTAAGTTGCATTAAAGACAAACAGGTAGCATTAGTGGTAGATCATCTGTTATATTCTCTATACCTACTGAATACGTTCTTTCTGCAGTGCAGAAGAGATCTATCCATTCCAGACATGGCTGAAATTCAAAGATGAGCAAAGTGATCCCAGCCGGTATTATAATGGATAGCACCCTGAGATATTTATCCTTCACTGTCAAGGAGTTAGACTAGATGATCTAATAGGCAATTTCCATCTGTAATGTCTGTGATTCTTCTAGTTGAAAGGCAGCTGGGGATGCAGGAGTTATAATTCCTAATTATTATTTAGCTCTGCTTTATTTCTTCAGACTGCTTGTATTGTTATTGCCATGAAACAATATGGACTAAAATTCTTAGTCTTAATTAAGGCATTTTCTCTGATGTGCACAAGTATTTCTCTGTGAAGAGTACTCCAGTTTGCATGAACTGAGGAGCAGAATGGTCTCAGGTGTAGGTGCCAGGTGGTAACAGGCTCAGGCACTGCACTCGCACTCAGTCCCTTCCAAATCATCGTGAGCTGTTACAGGGCAGCTTGTTTTCCCTCCAGCTGTCAGTCATCCTGCCCTGAATCCCTACACAGTCGCTTCCTGGGGATTCTACATCTACCTCTCTTGATACCCAAACTCATGCTAGTCATAGAATCATAGAAACATTGAGGTTGGAAAAGGCCTTTAAGATCATTGAGGCCTGCAAGCAATTGGTGCTTTTGTCTAAAGCACAAACTTCTGGAATCAGGAAGCTGGTTTTCATGAAGAAAAAAACACATTTTTGGCCATGGAGTTATAGAGATAAAAATGAGTGCACCCTAGAGATTCAGAAGCTAGAAAGTAGCAAAATTTTCTTTTTTTTCTGAATATATTCTCAAAAGCACTATTAAATTCCCAAGGAAGATTTTAAAAAAAAATTCAAATAATTACTTATCTTGAGGCCCTGCTTCTCCATTTCTGATTAGTGTCTGTGCCCTTTCATTCCATTCTTCAGCAATTGGGAAGGGAACAAGGAGGAATCCTGTCTGTGCAGGATCTGCAAGGATGTATTAGAGAGCCTTCCTCCTTTCTGCATCATGAGAAAATTGTTGGATGCCAAAGGACACTTCCTTTTCTTTTTCTCTTCTACTTTTCCATGGTTGCAGCAATTTCAGTGCTTATCATCTCCCCACTCCTGGAATTTGGGGATGTTGATAAATGTTTGTCTTCAGCTGGAGCCTTGATTCTTTGTTTATAGCCTCTTTAATATCAATATTTTTGTGACCAGAAGGATA
>NW_009727316.1:384-1076 GCF_000703405.1 Apaloderma vittatum | reverse complement strand
GAAAGAATGGTTTTCCATTGTTTTCGTGATAATAGGGTAAATATTTAAAAAAAAAGAAAAAAAAAGACTGGATATGAAAATGGAACTATTTAGCCATTTATTTCCTTCTGGATGGGCCAGGTGCACACCTACTCATGTATGCTAAAAGATCTGCAGTCACCTATGCACAAAGACTTGACTAAAAGTAGTTCTGAAATATGAAAAAAGAAACATTTTTCATTAATGAATTATCACCAGCAGTGAAGCCAGCAATTAAAGTCTTACACATCTGCTGGGTTCGTGATTGAACATTACAAATCTGAAGTGTGTAAAACTTTCAGCATCAGAGTGGTGGTTTGGCTGAGGTCTGTGGTAGCTTGCCTCTCCCTTATGCAGAAGCATGGATTCCTCTAGAAGGACTTTGCAGCTCCCCAAGGCACAAGAGGCTGAAGAAGCCCCCTGACCCAACAGATTTCTTTCAGGAAATTGTGACAGAAGCAAAGTGCTTTCCAGCTGAGCCTATTATCAGACTGTTCAAATTATCGAGGTATTACTTTGCTCTCTATTGCTGGTAAAATCCTTGCAAGAATACTTTTGAACAGGCTAGCATCAGCTATCTCAGAAGAACTTCTACCTGAAAGCCAGTGTGGTTTCAGAGCCAACAGGAGTACCACAGACATGGTATTTGTTCTCACACAGCTGCAGGAGAAGTG
>NW_009727316.1:0-353 GCF_000703405.1 Apaloderma vittatum | reverse complement strand
GTAGGGAACAGAACAAAGGACTCCATGTAACTTTCGTTGACCTCACCAAAGCTTTTGACACTGTGAGCAGAAAAGGCCTGTGGCAGCTCTTGGAACGACTAGGATGTCCTCCTAAGTTCCTCAAAATTATTATCCTGTTACATGAGGATCAGCACGGCAAAGTCAGAGATGGGGATGCACTCTCTGAGCCCTTCTCAATAACCAATGGTGTGACACAAGGTTGCGTTCTCGCACCCCCTCTATTCACAATCATGCTGCAAAGGGCCACGGCAGACCTCGATGAAGATAACGGTATTTACATCCACTGTCGTACCAACAGTAACCAACCTAAGGCGACTGAAGGCCCACACTAA
>NW_009727315.1:0-807 GCF_000703405.1 Apaloderma vittatum | reverse complement strand
ACGGACCTATGGAACCAGGAGCCCCTATAGAGTGAAAAACCCCTATAGAAAAGATCTAAAGATTCAGGAGCCCCTATACGAAAATCCCAGGGATTCAGGAGCACCTATAGAAGAGACCTACGGAACCAGCAACCCCTATAGAGGAACCCCAACCACACAGAACACCCTATAGAGAGACCCCAGATGTACAGAACACCCTATAGAGGGACCCCAGATGTACAGAACACCCTATAGAGGGACCCCAGATGTACAGAACACCCTATAGAGGGACCCCAGATGTACACAACACCCTATAGAGGGACCCCAGATGTACAGAACACCCTATAGAGGGACCCCAGATGTACAGAACACCCTATAGAGGGACCCCAGATGTACACAACACCCTATAGAGGGACCCCAGATGTACAGAACACCCTATAGAGGGACCCCAGATGTACAGAACACCCTATAGAGGGACCCCAGATGTACACAACACCCTATAGAGGGACCCCAGATGTACAGAACACCCTATAGAGGGACCCCAGATGTACAGAACACCCTATAGAGGGACCCCAGATGTACACAACACCCTATAGAGGGACCCCAGATGTACCCCCAAAAGCACCCCCAAAGGGGCCCCCACCCGCCCCCCCCCGGTTGCCCCTCCCGGGGACGTCCCCTATAGAGCCAGGTGTCCCCTATAGGGGGGGCGTCGCCCACCCAGGACGCGGATCTCGACGGGGCCGCAGCTGTTGAGCTCCTCCATCCCCTCGACCTCGCGGAAGGTGACGAAGTCGCCCGTCTCGAAGCCGTGTCGCGCCTCGTCCA
>NW_009727314.1:0-593 GCF_000703405.1 Apaloderma vittatum | reverse complement strand
TTCCGCTGAAAGAACCTGCTGCTGCAGATTCGGTTCAGCTGCAACTGGGGCAGACCAGCGACTCCGAGATCCCAAAGCCAAGCAGTGACAGGTAAAGCCCCACTGAGCTCCAGGACCCCCAGCAAGATTTGTTTGACGGTGTTTGGCACAGTTTTCTCCGCTTGCGCCTTTATCGAGCATCCCCTAGAAACCTGTAGTCAGAGGGGTGGGGAAATCAAATTTGTGGTCAGGGCTGCTGTGGGCTCAGCACGTGCTCCAGGCTCTTGGTGTCTCTGGCTGGTGCCCCGTGCCCCATAGAACGATGGAATGGTTTGGGTTGGAAGGGACCTTAAAGAGAAGTTGGCGGGTGCAGGAACCCCTTCCACCACATCAGGTTGCTCAAAGCTTCGTCCTGCCTGGCCTTGGACACTTCGAAGATGGGGCATCCACAGCCTCTCTGGGCAACCTCTTCCAGTCCCTCACCAACCTCACAGATGGTTTTTTGTGGGCCAGGGTTTGACTGTTGTTCGCATGGTGACTGCCGGGGCGGGAGGAGGCTGTTTTAGCTCTTCAAAAAAAAAACAACCTGCTCGGAGGAAGGGGAAGGTGCAAAG
>NW_009727313.1:6573-6779 GCF_000703405.1 Apaloderma vittatum | reverse complement strand
GGGAAGAGCTGAAGGCAGAGCCTCAGATGAGCTCCTTTGGTGCCAGGACTTTAAAAGAACATCAAAGGGACTCAGGCAAAAGCTAGTGGGGAAAAAAATGACGAGGGTGTGGAAGGGAGAAGGCGGGGGGGCACATTCTTCAGAACAAGTGTCTGGGGCTGTGTCCCCCCTGTCGTGCTCTGGCAGGCTTTGGGCTGTGACTCCTT
>NW_009727313.1:5462-6489 GCF_000703405.1 Apaloderma vittatum | reverse complement strand
CTTTGCCCCAGCCGTTATTACAGGCGGGCAGTGGTGTTGACTTGCAGGAGACAAGCAAATACCAGGCAGGCTGAGCTCCTGTAATCCTGCCGCTCCTGCGCCAGCCCTCCTCCTCCTCCTCCTCCTCCTCCTTCTCCCTGTGCCCTTGGCATCCTCGGGGACCGGCGTTCGCTGCGTAACGGGTTATTGCTCGCAGGAGGAGGGTGAGCTGGGGAGCAGCTGCTGAGCGCCTGCTCCCAGCTCCTTGCTCATCCCTTTTGGGGCATTTGTTGGTTTTCTGACCTGTCTGCGGGAGCTGCTCCCCGGCACTCGGTTTTCTGCTGATCTTGGCTGTTGGCGCTATTTATAATCGCAGCAGGGATGAGAGTTGCATCCTTAGCGTAGGAATGGGGAAACTGAGGCACGGTGGGACTGGGTGACTTGCCTGAGAGTACCCAGGGGAGATGCATCAGCGTGGCCTGAGCCATGTGTGGGCTGGTGTCCCCAGGTTTGGGGCTGTTGACCTACAGCTGCTGAAGTTGTGGTGGGATTTTTTGGGTGTTTTTCTTTTTTTTTTTTTGTTAATTTGCACTTCAAACCAGCCCCTCTGAGCCTTTTTCCCCAGAGGCACCCGCACATGTTAACCAGAGCCCGGCCTCCCTGTATACAGCTGTTAAAACAAATCATGCCTCAAATGCCAAAGAGCTGAGCCTTGTCACCTGTCACTGTGAAGTCCCCGTCACTAATGCCGCTAACCCTCGTGTCCCCACTGCTTTGCGCCCCGACCGGCTCCCCTCCCTCGGTGGCTGCAGCCCTGTGACCCCCAGCAAGGGCTTGTCCCTTCTCCCCCCTGCTCGCACCCCTTTTCTGCTGCTTTCTCGCACTTGGCTTTGCTTCCCATCCGCCAGCGTCCCCGAAGGAAGCAGTAATTTGCTTATTTTTGGAGGATGCTGTCACACAAGGCAGCGTCGCCAGAGAGCAGGGATTGAAGGTGGCCGCCAGCGAGGGAGGGCTGAGCAGGGTTGAGGTCGCAGGAAGGGAGGCAGGA
>NW_009727313.1:5007-5328 GCF_000703405.1 Apaloderma vittatum | reverse complement strand
TGCTCTCCCTGGCACAGGGAAAACGGCTCCAGGAAGCAAAAGCCAAGCTGCCTCTTCTGGGAAGTTGATGATTACCCTCGAGCCAAGGTTGCACCCCGCGCCGGGAGATGAGGATGAGTGGGCACGGCGTGTCCCCTCACCCGTGGGTCCCAGCTCCAGCCCTGCCCTGGGTGCCAGCACCTTCTGCTGCCCCACCTCTGAGCCTGCTCCTCCCGTGTGTTTTTAGGAAGAAAGCGAGTGTTTTGAGGAAGGAATGCAGAGTCCTCAGCGTGGCTGGACTCACGGTGTGGCGGGGGGGGGGGTGTTTTTCACCGCGGCGCC
>NW_009727313.1:3633-4953 GCF_000703405.1 Apaloderma vittatum | reverse complement strand
GGGGGGTCAACCAGCAACCGTCAATATTCATGAGGCTGCAGAGGATCCAGGCTTTTAAATATTCATCAGGCAGGTGAAGGCAGGAGGCTGTTGGTTCCAGCAGGAAGGGCAGAAATTTACAGAGAAGGGGCAAGCAGCCACCCGTGTCCCTCGCGGAGCCGCCCAGGCATGTCCGAGGGCAAAAGGGCGTTTTCTGGTTGGAAACGTGAAATTCAAGCATTGAGCCCCTGCTCGTCACCTTCCGAGGGCTGGGCTGCTGGTCTGCTTGGCAGGGCAGGCACGACGGGTGCTGGTTGTGGGGTTACCCCTCCTGCACCCACCTGTGAGCTCCTGTTCTCCCTCACATCTGGTTGCCCGGGAGCAGGCAGTGCACATCTGGTGGGGAAGGCCCCTTTCCTTTAGTCAAGGGGTCCGGTTTAAAAAAACTAATCCGATTTTAATGCTAATCCTGTTAACATTGAGATCAGGATTAATTCTGGGTTAATCGGGATAATCCTGACAAAATGTTGAGCATTAGGCGCTGGATGAATTATTGCTGCCGCGAGCGGTACGCTTTTAATTTGGCGGCGAGACTGGCGGGGTGAGAGGGGTGGGGGCTGGCAGCGGGGATGGAGAGGTCACAACCCCCTTGGATGGGAGAGACTTGTGGTATGTCCCTAGTACAGATGCTCACAGCACCCAGGGCCTCTCATTTCTTCCACCTTTGCTTCTGCAAGCGCAGCTACCTCCGATTTTACCTTTTCTTCCCAGCTGGGTATCTCCTGGCTCTTCTGCCTCAGGAGCTGGGATTGCTGGGCTGCCCTGTCTGGTTTGAAGCTGGTACCCGGGCTGGGGAGAGGGGGTGACGAGGTGATGCCCAGGTGCTGAGGATGCTGCATCCCGCTCGGGGATGCTCTCCAGGAGGGGTTTGCAGCCAGACTTGGGGTGAGGAGGTGGCTGCTGGGGAAGTGTCCTGTTACCTGGGCTCTGCTCCTCTTACAAAACAGCCGGCAGCTCTTCGCTGACTCACTCGCTGGGAGCATCAATAATTAAAGATGAGCCGAGCTTCTTAGGAATGAATGAATGAATGGAAGAATGAATGAATGAATGAACGGAGCGGCTGGTGATGCGCTGGCATTGGCTGGTTTGCAAAGGGGTCACACCTGGCAGAGTGAGCTGAGCAAGCTGGGGAGTCTCAGAGGGGTTGTCCAGACACAAACTAGAGTCTATTTTGCAAAATTCCATTGTCCCTCACCCTGGGACACTAACGGTGGAGGCAACTCCTCTGCGGGAGCCCCTCCAGCCATTATTGGGGCACAGGAGGGGCTGGAGGGGCTGGGT
>NW_009727313.1:1892-3608 GCF_000703405.1 Apaloderma vittatum | reverse complement strand
GCTGAGACCTGAGCTGAATGACCCCCAAACAAAGAGGTGGACGCAGGCTGAAACCTCCAGTCTTGTTGTGATGGGGTGAGGCAGGCAGAGAAATGGGGAGGGGGGAACATTGCAGGACAAGTATCTGGAAATCTGTCCCTCCCCTGTCTCTGTTTCTTTACCAGCCTTCCGAGCTGCTTCCAAACAACAACAACAAGAAATTTCAAATTTCAATTAAAATTTTCCTTGGAACTGTTGACAGAAGCAGAGCTGCGGGAGGGACAGATGTTGTTTTTCTCCCAGCTTTGCCAACAGCTTCATTCGCTGCTGACCCTCGCTGGCAGCGCAGAGGCAAGTGGCCGAGACTCCGGCTCCGCTTCCCTGCACACCCTAAGGGACTGTGCACCCGTGTTGGGTCCCATCCAGGCTGGGTCCCCAGCCCCTCTTGGTGCATCCTCTGCTTTTCCAGCACCCAGGCTCTGGGAGCATCCCCAGCTCTCTCAGGCTTTCCCTGTCACGCTCACCTGGAACATTTCTCTGAAGGATGGGGCGGGAGAGGCTCGGTTCTGCCCTGGCACGGCAGCACTAGGGTTGGATGTTTGGGGATGGGGGTTATGCCAGGAATATCCATGGAAAAGCTTTTCCAGGTGTGGGGAGAGGGTCCTGTTACCCTCTCTTATGGGTCCTCCCAGCGCCGGCTCTGAGGGATGCTGTGCCAGGAGATGGTGCAGAAAATTGCAGCGGCTCACCCTGGTCTCGCAGCGAGAGCCTGAGGTGACTCCCAGCACGGCTCAGGGATGCTGAAATGTCTTTCTCCACTCCCAACATCGCAACTGGGAACTGGTGGGATCCCCTCACCTTTAGCGCGGGTGCCGAGATGCTGTGCCCACGCCGAGAGCTCAGCACACCACCAGATGGGACCTGTAGTCAGATGCCGGATTAAATGGTGAGAGGGGAGATTATGAGGAATTAATCCAGATCAGTGTCCAACCAGGGGCTCGAGATGGGGTTTATGTACTTGGTAAATAACCCGTCGCGTTGCTCTGCCCAGGGCTGGGCTTGCCAGCGCCATGCCAGCTGTTGTGGGAGTGGATTTTAGGGGGTCTTCACCCTTATCCCCATCATGCAGAGGGGCTACAGACAGATGGGAGCTGTGAAGGGAGCAGAGCATCACGGCTACCGGGGACCTTTGCAGAGCTCCATCCACCCGTGCGAGGGAGATGCCCGGCCGGCCCGACTGCACTCCAAAGCATCGTCCCTTCCAACCAGGCAGGACACAGCGTGAGCTGGGGGGGTCTGGGGGCTGCCGCCGGTCCTGGCCTCACAGCCGCAGCCTGGGCTGCTTCACCTGGTGACGGCAGGGTCTTGAGGAGAGGCTGAGCTTGGGACCAGATGTTGCCAGAGGCATTAGTACGGCGAGGGCTTGTCCATCCCAGCTGCAAGTACAGGTCTGTATCGGTGCTTGTGGGCTCTGTTCTGGATGGTTTTTGGTGGGGAGAGGGGCTGGCCCACCGAAAACCAGCCAAGACAGGCTGCAGGGCTTGGGCTGAGCTGGGCTGGGTGCTAGGTGGGGGGAAGAGGAGCCTGTGCTCCGGGGAGCATCTCAGCAAGGTGCTTGGGGACTCCTTCTCCTGCCTACTCTCCTTGTTGTAAATAATATTCTTAGCATGGCTGAAACACCCCTGAGCACCGCAGGTTGCTGACCTGCTGGTGCGTGTGATGTACAGAGGGGTCAGG
>NW_009727313.1:1458-1790 GCF_000703405.1 Apaloderma vittatum | reverse complement strand
GACAAACCCTCTGCTCCATCTCCGAGGGTCTCTTTGCGGGGTCAGGCTCACTGCCTGTCTTGGGGAGTGAGTGGAAATACCAATGAGCTCTAGTGGCTTTGAGTTTTGCATGGGAAGAGCTGCAGAGTTTCCTGCTCTGTTCCAGGGCAGGATCATTTCTCCACACGTTTTTTCTTGTTTGGTTTTGCTTTTTTGGTTTTGGGAGGTTTATTGGTTGTTTGGGTTTATTTTTTTGCTCCTTGCCAGGGTCCCCCTAGACGCCTCTGGTAGCTCAGCTCCTTCCCTCCAGCCCTCAAAGCCAGGGAGGGTAATATCAGAGAGAGGAGAGAGGT
>NW_009727313.1:289-1443 GCF_000703405.1 Apaloderma vittatum | reverse complement strand
AGAAGGGAAGGAAGGAGAGAAGCATCCTTATCCAGCCAGGCAGATATAATGAAGCTCCTTCAGCACTGACGGTAGAAGAGATTGTTGGGAGTTTTAGGAGCTCAAAGAATCACTTAATTGTGTCTTTTTTTAGCTCTGGGGAGAAAAAAGACAAAAGGCCCCAAGTCTTCCCCCGTTCCCCATCCCACCTCTTTTATATAAGGCCCTCTTTTATATAAGGCTCCCAGGGAGGCGCGGAGGAGCTGGGGATGCTCGTCCCGGCAGCGTGGGGGGGGAAGGTGTTCCCGCTGCCTTCCCCAGGAGGGGCCTGTGGGGGAGCCGGGTGGATTCACACTGGGAAAAGCACCAAAATAGCACCCGGGGTGCACTCCCAGGGTGCAAAGCTTTGCTGATGCTTCTGCACCAGCGAGGTTTCCTCCGCTCTAGCGTGCAGGAGGCTCCCAGGGGCTTTGCACCACTGCCTGGCGGATCGCAGCGGGGTTCTTCCTCCCCCTCTTTTGCAGTCCCCCTGACCTTGGTGCCCATCCTCTCCACCGCAGCTCTGCCCTCCCCAAACCCAGCTGCTTGACGCCTTTCCCATGGTGCCAGCTGGGGCCGGAGCTCCCAAACCGCTGCCCCCGCGTCCTTGGGCAGCTTTTGTTTGGCTTTCGGGCACTCCTTTGCCTCCCTCCATGCTCTGCCCATGAACCCGCCGCATCCTGTGCTGCCAGCTGAGCGCCGTGGGCTGGGAGGAGATGCTGCTGCCATGAGACACTGCTGCCATGGCAGAAATCAGCCCAGCACCGGGTTAACCCTGCGCCGTGACGCTGCTCCAGCGAGAAATGGGTCATCTCCCAGTGTGGCATCGCTGCCGCGTGGGGATGTCGAGCAGGAGACCTGCGTGTGTGTGTCCCTGGTCCAGCCCCCCACAGCCACCGCGAGTGGGTTTCAGATGCTGCGGGGACACGTCTTGATGCTCACGGGGGACCTCAGGCTCTTCTGAAGCTGCAGGAGACCGAGCCCTTTGCAGGAGAGGCTGGGCTTGGGCAATACTGCCCCTGGGGGGGTGGATAACTGAGAAGCAGCACCTACAGCCCCACATCTCCTCCTCAGGATAGACATGGGACAGTGCTTAGCACGGTGACACCAGGGGACACCCTGATTAACTTCATTAA
>NW_009727313.1:0-258 GCF_000703405.1 Apaloderma vittatum | reverse complement strand
CGCCTTTTTTTTTTTTTTATTTGACTGGTGCTCCTCCATCTGAGGAGTTTAATTACTGGGGGTCAGCTGCAGAGGCAGGAGGCAAGAGGAGTGCAGCTCTGCCCCGGCACTGCCCCGCTCCCACGGTCATCCCATGGGATGTGGGGACTGCGGTGCATCAGGTGTTGTGCTATAGGGGCTGAAGGGACTGTGAGCATCAGGGTGTTGTGCTCTAGGGCTGTAGGGGCTGCGGGGTGTCAGGGTGCTGGCAGGGTGCTG
>NW_009727312.1:0-399 GCF_000703405.1 Apaloderma vittatum | reverse complement strand
GCCCACCAGCCCCAGCGAGCGGATGAAGGGAGGCACCAGTAACGGTGAGCCCCGAACACCCCTGTCCCCATCCTGCAGCCCCCGGGGCTCCCACTAGGCTCTCACCCCACTCCTCCTCGCAGGGTCAGACTGTGGGCGCTCACCCAGGAGCAGAGCTCGGCGCTTCCCACCGGACTGAGGACAGACCAGTGTGGCCGAGTCCTGGGGGTGGGGGACAGGAGTTACAGCCCTCCCGTGGGCCCCCCGCCAGCTCGGGGCTGTGTCCTGGGCACCCCACACGCACGTCCTCCCCACGCCTGCCCTGGCACTGCTCTACCCCCCTTCCCCAGCATGTTCAAGGAGAATTTTCCAAATGGATGTTTCTATTTTATTGCTTGTAATAAAGGCAACAGGCCAATA
>NW_009727311.1:0-2016 GCF_000703405.1 Apaloderma vittatum | reverse complement strand
AACCCGTAGGGAGCGCCCCGGGGGACATCGAGGAACCCTTGGGGACATGACGCTGGAGCGTCGCCCCGTGTTCCTCCTGTGCCCTTCGCCCCAACAATGTCCCTCAGGGACATTGGGAACCCTTGGGGACACGGATCCAGGATGTCCCCAAGACCTTCTCCTGTTCCCATGTCCCTCGGGGACACTGGGAACCCGTGGGGACATGGACTTCGAGTGTCCCCAAGACCCTCCTGTGTCCTCCAGAGGCACTGGGAGCCCTTGGGGACACGGAACCAAATGTCCCCATGTCCCTGAAGGGCATTGGGAACCCTTGGGGACACGGATTCAGGATGTCCCCACGTCCCTCTCATGTCCCCATGTCTCTCAGGGACACTGGGAACCCTTGGGGACATGGACTTCAGGTGTCTCCAAGACCCTCCTGTGTCCTCCAGAGGCACTGGGAGCCCTTGGGGACATGGAACCAGGTGTCCCCGTGTCCCTGAAGGACATTGGGAACCCTTGGGGACCTGGATCCAGGTGTCCCTCAAGGACACTAGAAACCCTTGGGGACACGAATCCAGGATGTCCCCAAGACCTTCTCCTGTTCCCATGTCCCTCGGGGACACTGGGAACCCGTGGGGACATGGACTTCGAGTGTCCCCAAGACCCTCCTGTGTCCTCCAGAGGCACTGGGAGCCCTTGGGGACATGGATCCAGGTGTTCCTGGGTCCCTCAGGGACACTGTCCCTACTTAGGGACACATGATGCTGGGGTGTCCCCATGTCCTCCAGATGCTGGGGACCCTTGAGGACAGAGATCCAGGGTGACCCAGGTCCTTTCTGTGTCCCCATGTCCCCTGAGGGACACTGGGCCACCCTTAAGGACATGGATCTGAGGTGTCCCCTTGTCCCCCAGGGACACTGGGAACCCTTGGGGACATGGACTTTGGGTGTCCCCAAGACCCTCCTGTGTCCCTCAGGGACACTGGGAACCTTTAGGGACATGGATCCAGGGTCACTCATGTCCTTTGTGAGTGACACCCTTAAGGACATGGCTCGGTGGTGTCCCATGTCCCCTCACGACACTGAGAACCTCTGGGGACACGGACCCAGGTGTCCCAGTGGTCCCTCTTGTGTCTCCGTGTTTGGGGACGCTGGGAGCCCTCAGGGACATGGCTCTGAAATGTCCCCAGGACAGTGGGGAACCCTTGGGGATGTGGCATGTCCCCCTTGTGTCCCTCTGTCCCCTAGGGACATTGGGAACCCCTTGGGGACATGGATCCGGAGTGTTCCCATGTCTGTCCTGTGTCCCCATGTGCCCCCCCAGGACACTGGAGACCCTTGGGGACATGGATCCTGGTGGCCCATGTCCTTTGGGGACACTGGGAACCCTTGGGGACATGGAGCCATGTCCATCTTGTGTCCCTTCCTCCTCCTGGGGACACATCCCCAAAATGTCCCTCCTGTGTCCTGATAGGACCTTGTCCCCTCCCCGGCGTCCCCCATCCTGATCCGTCCCTGGGGACGCGGATCTGGGATGTCCCCGTGTCCCTCCTCTTGTCCCACGTCCCCTCGGCGCCCCCGTGACATGGATCCGGGGTGTCCCCACCCCGCCTGTGGCCAAGAACGGCCACGGGGACACCCTTATCCCCTCCTGGGGTCCCTTGTCCCGCTATCCCCTCCTGGTGTCCCTTGTCCCCCTGTCCATCGCAGGGGACATGGATCCAGACTGTTCCCATGTCCCTCCTGTGTCCCCATGTCCCCCGGAGACACTGGGAACCCTTGGGGACATGGACCTGGTGTGTCCTCATGTCTTCTTGTGTCCCCATAGTCCTCCTGTGCCTTCATCCCCTCTTGGGGACACGGATCCAGGATGTCCCCATGTCCCTTTTGTGTCCTCATGTCCCTCACGGACACTAGAAACTCTTGGGGACATGGATCCAAGATGTCCCCGTGTCCCTCTCATGTCCCTCAGGGACACAGGGAACCCTTGGGGACATGGATCCGAGATGTCCCCATGTCCTTCAGGGACACTGGA
>NW_009727310.1:0-290 GCF_000703405.1 Apaloderma vittatum | reverse complement strand
AGCATGTGGGGGTCGGCGCTTGGCTGTCCTGCTTGCTGAAACACATCAAAGGCTTCCACAACCACACTCCACACTGGATTTTCCATCTCTGAGCAGGGCCTCTCAATTACTGCCTCACTGTTCCCCAGGGACAGGCCCTTTTCTGCCTGTTCCCTCCATGACCTTTTAACTGATGGCCTCTGAGGGGGCCACTGACCCTCTCAGAGTCTTGATTTGCTGCTGACTTTCACTTCTCTAGAAGCTTGTTCAAACTGGCAGACTCTGCAGTTCAGGAAGTTGGCACCAGAGAG
>NW_009727309.1:0-360 GCF_000703405.1 Apaloderma vittatum | reverse complement strand
ATCTAGTCGTTAAATTAGTAGGGGAGTTGGTGAAGAGGAAGCTGCTTTTTGGGGCTCCAGAGGCAAAGGTTTCCGTGAAGCGCAGATGTGTTTGGCACTATTTACAGGGAAGTTTTGCTGTGAGTTAGTTGTAGACAACTTTTAAAGAGTATAAAGATCCCCAGGGGAAAAAAAACCTTCAGTGAAAAGAAAGTGAGCAAAAGGTTCCTCCTCGACGGGTAATGAATCGGCTAATTAGAAACGGCCAGCCATTTCCTTCAGAAGGAGACAGTAAGCACAGACTCAGAATGAGTTTTTCTCCGAGCATTTGGTGATAGCATCTCGTGGTGAGGCGTTCCACCGGAGGAGAGCTCTTGACAT
>NW_009727308.1:6417-6682 GCF_000703405.1 Apaloderma vittatum | reverse complement strand
GGGGTGAGCGGGAGAGGCAGAGCCGGGGCAGAGGGGCTCCCGCCTGCCCCACAAGTCGCGTTTCACAGATGAGGTTTTGATATGCAAATGACGGTCGGGCCTGGGGAAGGGTGATGGGTTTCGTCAGCTGCACACTCTTGATTTATACCTCTGCGAAAAAGAGCAACGGCGTATTTCTGTTTGGGGTTGGTTGGTTCGTTTTTTATGAGGGTTTTCTTTTGACTGAACTCTTCTCTGTCAGAGGCACAGTCAGTGTGGAGTCAGG
>NW_009727308.1:5606-6393 GCF_000703405.1 Apaloderma vittatum | reverse complement strand
AGAGCCGAGATGTGCTGGCCGGTTCTCTCTGTTGCAGCGTTTCTCCTCTTTCCAATACTCGGTCGGCGCTTTTTAAAATGTGCCCGCACTTGCGCTGTCTCCGTAAGTAGAACATCTGTTTACAGTACAGAGAATAAGGTTGCAGGCAGCCTCTTTCTTCCCCATCCCCTTTTTTTTTTCTTTTTATTGTTAAAGGACTCGAGGAGGCTTGTCCATTTAAATTAACCTTTATCCCAGCTGGGCACACAAATGTTTTTGTTTTAGTTCTCAGAGGGTTAATTCTATTCAGCTCTCAGGCCTGGTCCAGGGCAGCACAATCTGCTCTTTGAGCCCTTCCAGGAGAAGGAGGAGGAGGTCGCCCGCGGCCGACGTGGGGCTGGGACCCCTGGCGTGGGGTCGATGGGCAGTGGCAGCAGCAGGACCCCCGGCCCATTGTGGCTCGGCCACCGCTGTCTCGGTGAGAGGCCACGAACGGAAAATCTAATCCCTGTGTTCATCGATTTTAAGTTAAAGGAAAGCCCCGTAAGCGAAGGCGCCTGGGTTTTGGGGGTGGGCTTGCTTGGACAATGGAACGACTCCAGTGTCTTGAATTTAGCAGGATGGTTTCCTCGAAGCTAAAAATTGTCAGTTGGAAAACAAAAAAATGGTTGGGAAAGAGAAGGAAAAAAAGCGACCCTTAAGATGTTTGTTTGTGTTTGAGGCGTCACCAGAGGCGAGCAGCGAGCGAGGGTTGGTGCGGGTTTAAGTAGCACATGTGTGAGATCTCCCCCTGCTGCCCCCCCCGCCC
>NW_009727308.1:5370-5576 GCF_000703405.1 Apaloderma vittatum | reverse complement strand
GCAGCTAAAGGGTGACACTGGGGGGGTGTGTGTGTGTGATAGGGCAAGTTAATCATGAAGCAAATAAAAGACATGCAGTTGAAAAGATGTTAAATAATTTTATTGCTGAATCGCGGTGTGGAGCGTCATCCGTAATCTTTTCCAGCTCCGGAAGGTTTTTCTGAGCTGAAAATCACGTTCTGTTGTATAAATGGGAAGTTTTGCAA
>NW_009727308.1:0-5339 GCF_000703405.1 Apaloderma vittatum | reverse complement strand
AATCTCGACACTGTCTGCTCGAGGCGGGTCGCGTGAGGGTTTGTGCCTCCACTTTTGGCCTCACTCTAGGAAATAAAGCCTTTGTTTCTGCTCCAGTATAAAGCACCGATGCTAGAAGTCCCGCAAGCTGGCTGTGCCGACACGCGGTCGTGTTTCCCAGGTAAATCTCTTGGGGAGCCGTCGGTGCTGAGGGTTTTATAAAACCATGTTGGCAGGGGCTGGGGATCCTTCTTGCTGGGATGAAGCCGGCATCGGATCACCTCCGGGAACACCGGGCGCGTGGCCGTGGGTGGGATACAGGTGGGAGCTGGCAGGGCTGGACCCGTGTCCCAATAATTTAATTTATTTACTGTGTATTTTATGTGCTCATTCATGTGTCCATGCCTTGCCGTGTGCTTCAGTGGGATTCAAAAGTATTTGCTTTTGGAAATTCATAAGAATTTTCCTTCCAAAATTATCAAAACTATTCATTTTGCTGAGGGGCAAAACAAGCTTTTTAAAAAACCGTTTGCCTCCTGGAACACGGACAAGGAGCAATTTCTTCTCTTTCTCGCTCCATCTCGTGTAACATCGTAATATTCTTGGCGAATTTACATTGTATTAAAATAGGGTATGAAACCTACCATGACCTTTGAAAACAATACATCCTTTAATGTGGCTTCGGGGAGGGGTTAGCGAGGGAGTAGCCATAAAAATCTTCAGGGTTCAAGATGAGGTTGAGATTTTTGTGAGTGCTTTTGTCGTAGCAGCAACTGTTTGATTTAGTGGCCCCTGCTACAATGGGTTGTGAGAACAAAGCCGGAATATCCCGTGTATGAGTTCGTTAAATGTAAGATCCATCAGGAAAATTGAGGGGAGAGGGAGCTTCCTCCACCCCTTTCTCTCTGAAATAAAATCTGTGTGAGGATTTGAAAAAACTTCTTATCCACCGCTTTGTTTCCCAATCTGTGTTTTCTTATAAAACAGCTTTTGAAACCAGAGGAATCGGTAATAAGACGTGCAGTAACAGAGCCAGGGAGGAGGGGTTTATTTGTTTTAAAATTATTATGCTTACTATGTGTTTTAATAGCCCAGTGAGATTTCACAGTTAAGGGAATTCAGAGCACAAAATTGCTTTAAATTTGCCCATGCTTCACCATTTCTGTAAAGTTTGCTGTGATTCTGCCCGGCTGTCCCACCGTTCGCCTACACAAGGTGCTCATGTTAAGTAGGGTGAAAAATAGCAAAGCTCAGGAGCCGGCAAACGCCTGGGCCTGGGCACGGTTCCTACAGGATTTTTTTAAACCTCTGGTATTCTAAGACTTTCCACAGGTGGGGGTTGTTTTCCTACCAGCCCGGTTTGAGCCGCTGGCTGTGGGGCGTGTGGGCTCCTCTCCGGTCCCCGAGGTGCGTGTCTTTGTTCCCGGTGTGTGCTGCTCTTGCATGGTGGATGTTAATCTGGAAATGCACCCAATTAACAGTTTCTGCAGGGAGGCGCACGCAGCCGGCGCGGCGATGGGGCTGTTCACACCGTCAACCTGCTCACAGGGAGATGGAGACGGGGAAGGGTTCTGGTCCCTCCTCGCTTTAATCGTCCAGGCTCCCCATGTTTGCCAAGCGATGGCCTCGTTTGTTCCGTGGAAAAAGCTGCTCCTGGAAACAAGCCCTGGTTTACCCCCTCGGCCTCTGGTGAGGAGAGCTCTGCGAGATGGGCCATGGATGCGATGCTGCCGTGGGCGATGCCCTGCGCCCTCCTCTGCCCTTCGCCGTGGGCGTGAGCCGGTGGCTTCGCATCTCCTGGCTACCAGCCCAGCCGTACCTGGCAAGGAGTGTGGCCGTCCCCGCCGACCCTGGGATCGCCCAGCACCCACGATTTATGGCAGCGCCGAGGGGAGCAGGGGGAGGGCTGGGAGTTAAGCTGAGGCTGAGCTAAACCCTGCAGAGAGAGGACTCTTCTGTCCCGGGCTAATCCCCAGCCCTGATCAGATAGCTGAAGGCAGAGATTATGCAGTTGGTGACTACAAAGTCATGTTTAGCTGCCTCCGGTCAGCAGATGCTCGGATAGCCCCGGCCTGATCGGTACCAGCATTCCTCTGCCCTCTTCATTAAGCACATACCTGAGGTCGTCTGTCCTGTAAAACGGGCAATGTTTCAAGGTGGTGACAACACTGTGAACATTTTTTTGCTTAAAGTTTGCTTTTCCTTCATTCATCCCTCTATTTTAAGGTTTTGCCACGGCTGCAGTGAAATTTGTAGAAAAGTGCAAATTTGTGTGCTGGGCTTTAGCAAACCTTTTGAAGATTAATCCTGATTGGTTCTGGTTTCTACTGGGTTTGAACTGTGGAGGAAGCTGCTTGTGAATAAGAGCAGCGTGTTTAGATTTTTACTTGGTTTGTGGTACTGAAAATGGGTTTCACTTCTGATCCTAATCCATTTGGCTCATTTACTTCTATTGCGTTCACATGATCTGCAGTAGTAAGAAGCTACACAGGGTTGCTTAGGCTTTATTGAGATTAGAGAGGACTTCACTGTGACTTCTACCTCCTGCTGCTCCAGAAATCTTGTAGATAAACATACCTTTGTCACGGGAAATCTCCCTGGCCAAATCTAAGTGAGGAAAGCCAGGCTCGGCGTGAGTTTGAACCAGCTCCTCTTCCCAAGCTGGTGCTGCCCCAAGGTTGAGGTTTTTCGAGGTCTGTGTAGTGTCACTGAGGGACAGCACACAGGGACAGCGGGGTGTGGGAAGCGCTCCGGGCACCGGGGTTTGTGCAGTGCTGTGTCCGTGTGTCTGTCCAGTCGGAGCTCTCTCCTTAGCTCCCTGGGCGGGTCCGGGGGTGCAGGGGCTGCTGTGCGTGACCTCACCCTCCCTTCCTGCACTGCTGGGCCATCAGGTTTAGAGTAAGCCTGCTGGACGGTTGCTCTATTCTGAGTCTGTGTTGTTCCTATCCCTCTTCTTGCTTTTCAGGGTTTGTTTTACTGTTTCTGCTACGTGCTCCTGATTTCCCCATTACTTTGAATCATAGCTGTTGTAAGAGCTCCTGCAGCAGAGGAGTTTCTCCTCCGTGTTTGGAACAGTGGGGCTGTAGAGGACTGACTCCTCAGGCAGCACAGCCTGCACCGCAGGGCACGTCCTGGAAAGCGTTTGCACTTTCTCTAAAGCAGCTTGCCTTTAACCAAACGTGATTAAATATAGGTATCACGCAAACTCCAGAGAGAAAGGACTGAGACACTATGGTTAAACCCTGGGTGCCCGAGGCTCTTGTGAACCACAGGCAGCACCTGTCCCCAGGGAGCTGCCAGGAACCCTCATCACCTCCCGGGTCCTGCTTTAGCTGTGGGTATTTCTAACCCCCGGCCACACGTCCAAGCCAAGAAATACTGGAAATAATTTGGTTTAACCAGCATCCCTAGGTAGTGTGTGACCGAGTGAAAGACAGGAGTGTGGGTGCTCGAGTCTCATTGCTCCAAACCAAGGCAGTGCTCTTTCTGTTCCTCAGTGCCTCCACTTCGCTCAGCCAGCGCCATCTAGTCATCGAGGTAAGAGTTATTTGGCATTTGGGAAGCAGCCCCCTGCAACATACTGCAGATTTGTGTGTACCCCTGAACGTACTCAAACAGTGCCCATCTTCCAAGTGCCGCTCTGTTTGCAGCCACCGGGATATGAGGGGTTAAAACACCGGGGTGGGGGGAGTTAAGCCTGTGCTAAACATCTGCTGCAGGAAAAGCTTCTGATGCAACTTGCTGGCATTATTTTAAGCGTAGCTGTAGCTGACAGTTAATGTGAAGCCAGGTTTAGGCCTCCCTATGCAGATGGGAGGTAATGAGGATCCCTCTGGGCTAATTACCTGGGTCTCTTCAGCCAGCCCTTACTTTTTCTGTCCGTCTGACATACGGCGATCCCTGCCTGCGCACAGGTTCTCGCTGAGCTGTGCATTGTCCCTGCTCTGTCTCAGAGGCAATGTCAGGGTCTTAAGATACTGAATTTAACGTGACAGCTCCTGTTGCTGGAAGTCCTGCAATTTACAATTTTAGCCATGCAAAGGCCTTCCGGAGATTTGGAAAGGGAACAGTAAAATCACGTCGCTATGGCTTAACCGTACCGTGCATTCTGTAATAACGAATCACGTCATTCACTCAGGGTCTGGGTGGTGTCGTGTGCTGTGAGGCTTTTGCTGGAGCCGCAGGAGGAGGTGAGGGGATCCCTCTGCCTACTGGGCACTGAGTGGAGCATTCAGAGGGAAAGAACCAAAACACACAAGAAAATTTGGAATAAAATAAACTTCAGGTGCTGCACAGCACCCTTGAGCCATTCTGAGGAGAAAGCACCATCCACTTTGCTCTCATCTCTGTTGTTCATCAAGGGAATACAGGAGGTGGTGTCAGGGAGGCTGCTCAGGGACTCGTTTGGCCCCTGGGTGATGGTTCCAACCTCGTGATGGGTCGAGCCAGACCCTGTTCCGTGGCAGAGACAGGGGCTGCAGCCTCTTACAGCTGTGACATGTGCCCCTTGCCATCCAAACAGTGCTTCCTTTCCCAAACTAATTCTGTTTCTGATAAATTGTGTGACTAAGCATATTTCTAAGAGGCTGGTTTTTAAGCAAACTTGGGGTTTACTTTTCTTTATTTTTCTTGTCACTGTTGGGTATTTCTGGACTTGATATCCTGCGCATATGTTGACTGAAAAGCTGTTTCATTGACTGCGATGTCTTTCCTCTCCTCTTGCAGATGAGCGGGTAGATCAGCGAACCTGCCTGATCTGCGGGGACAGAGCGACGGGGCTGCACTATGGGATCATCTCCTGCGAGGGCTGCAAGGGGTTCTTCAAAAGGAGCATCTGCAACAAGCGGGTTTACAGATGCAGTCGAGACAAGAACTGCGTCATGTCACGCAAGCAGCGCAACAGGTGCCAGTACTGCCGGCTGCTCAAATGCCTCCAGATGGGGATGAACCGAAAAGGTAACAGAAAGCTGGGCTTCTTCCTGGTGGAGGTGCAGACTGGGGCCAGTGTGAGTGGTCTGGGCAGCCCTTCCTCAGCTGCCACTTTGCACCGCAGTTCTGCGTCTCAAATTCTTGTCATGGTAAAGCACAAATGCAGCAAAATGATGCATGGCTAAAGAATCCTTCCTGAACTACTTCATTACTATATTGGAGGAAAAAATTTATGTGAATGGAAAGCACAATATAAATATTTGGAGAGCCGACCGTTGTGATGCTGTTTTTCAGCTCTCCTCTCCGGTGGATCAGTGCTTGCATTTACCCCGAGCGAACCGCTCACTGTTTCTGCACTTCAGTACCCTAATGTGGCAAAAAGGAATGTATTTAAATAGGCTTTTAAAGCCTGAAGAGATCACAGTCAGGCT
>NW_009727307.1:0-38322 GCF_000703405.1 Apaloderma vittatum | reverse complement strand
AGGAAATCTGTGTCGGAGCTGGGACTCAACCTCGGGTCCCTCTGTCCTGCCTTCCCATTCGGTGCTTTGCTTGCTGGGCTGGGGCCGGTGGTGTAACCTCACGCCCCGGGGCTGCCAGGGTAAAGTCCTGCCTGGGCGATGCCAGCTCCTAATCAGGGCTTCGGTGGTGCCAGCGAGCTGAGGCCTCTCTGCTCCGAGTGGCGGATTTGGGGAGCAGGGACCTTTCGGTAAGGAGAGGACGTGGGCACACAGTGGAGAGCGCACATGTCCCCCTCGAGCATCGCATTCGCTTTGGAGGGCTGGCGTGTCCGAGAAGGGACCACACAGCTCGTGCTCGGGGTTTTAAACGCAGTCCCCAGGTTTGGGGCACACTTAGTCTGTGCCCTCAGAGCTCGAGCAGTAAGGTTTTTTTCAAGGAGTCCACTTTTATACTGGTTATGAAACTTCTGGGGCAGCGAAAGGTGTTGTAGGCAATTTGTCTCGTTAGGCTGACCCATGTAACTGGGGAAAAACCAAACATATACAAGCCCCTCTCAAGCTGTGTGTTCCCATTGCGGCTCCCCTGCGGGAGCGGGCTCTGCCCGGCCCGGGCGCTTTTGTCTCAGTCCCACACGGGAGGGTGGCTCTGGCCGGGCCTGGAGGGTTTGGCTTCTATTCGCCCTGACCAGCTCCTCTGGCTGCACTCCCCAACCGAGGATCACCATGTCCTGAAGAACGATTCTCCACGGATAGAAAGCCAGAAGTTTACTTTGTTATGTGGAACAGCTTATTCTAAACTAATTTCTCTTTAAGAAGTGAGGAGGAGGAGAAAAAAAACCCCAAACCCTCAAGATCAGAAATATTTTTTTTCACCGTGGAAGAAAACAACATTTTAGTGATAACTTCTATTAACTAGGTTGGGTCTGTGACCTTGATGTATTTTATGACTCGAGATGCATAGCTGAGAAGAGGGAGCAAACTGTTCCAGTCTGTTTATTGTTTTCTCTGAGTTCATCCCAGTAACTCACAGCACATGGATGCCCACACAGTTTTGGAGCCCTGACCCACCTTCGAGGGTAGAAAAAAGGAGGCTGTTGGATTGTGTTTTGCTTCAGATCCAGCCAAATCTGGAGCTTGTGTTAATTATATTATAGATGGGTTGAGGCTTAGCATAGGTTTTTCTGACAGGGCTCAGCCTCCGCAGTTCTTGCTTTTGTAAGAAAGCTGTAGTAACTTGAAGCCCCGAAGTCGCTCGCAGGAGCACATCTCTATCAATAAAATCCTTGTTGCGAAGCCAAGCAAAACCAGCCCTATGGGGGCTGCAGGCTTTTGTTGGGGAGGTGTAGGGACCGAAACGGGGACACCTGGAGCAGGTGGGCTGGGCTGGTGGTCAGAGCCGTCTGGGTTGTCAGCGGGGGGAGATTTAAACAGCAGTGCGGCTCTAGTTCTCCTTTATACAAATGTGTTCCCTGCGGGACTGTTTTCCTTCTATTTAGACCTTCTCTTCCTCCCCTCCAAAAGCGTGGTGCCCTGGTGTATTTGAGCTTTATCGCCTGCCTCGGTTACTATGGTGTTACTACGTGAAAGCAGTTTGTCTCGCAGCTCCTGGAATTATCTACAATTTGGGTTTACAGCCCAACCTGGGGACGGGGGTCTGCATCCATCGCTCGTCAAGCATTCCGCTGTTTGTTTGTGGGACGGGTCTAGAGGCAGCATCGTGAAATCTCTGCCGGGTTACTGGGCATGAGGAGCTGCTGCTCCCTGCCAGGCTGTTGTATAGGTGCATCACTTGCTATTTCTTATCCTGGGCAGTGCTGAGCCCTGGAAAATCCATTTATGTTCATCCCCTCCAGGGTCTGGGCTGCCCTGCTCCCTGCCGAATGCAGGCTGGGTATTACCTCACCGAGAAATCTGTTGGGAGAGGAAACAAATCATGGAAGGGTTGTGGAAATCTGTGCAAACACAAGGCAGAAGATGAGAGCAGACGTCTGCCCCCTCCACACCACTGTCCAGCTTCTGCCTGTGATCCTGCGTGGGCTGGCTTGTTGCTGCAGCGGGTCGCTTGCTGCTCATCTCCTGATTTTTGTTGTTGTTTGTTTTTCTGTCTTTTTCACCCAATTTGCATATGAAGAAGCACGAGGGAGACTCATCCCATGGAGAGGTCCTTGGTTTGCTCATGGTTAATGTAAGTTATTGTCACCCTCGTTCTAGCATGGTGCAGAAATAGGGGATTTGCTTGGGAAAGCAGGAGCCCAGAGTCAAGTCCAGGTTTCCTCCACCCTGCTCATCCTAAGGATGATTTGCCCCGTGCAGACTGAATCTGTGATGTCTCTCTCTTTGCATTAAATAAATAGGAGCCTAGAGTGGTTTTGTTTGTAACTTAGGCACCTGTTCAGGAGGAATGAGTCTAGTCTTGCTAGGAGGCTAAAGAAGATCCTGCCTGCTGGTGGCTGATGCTCTTTGTAGTCAAGGTCTGCAGTCTCTCTCTTTTGCAGCTGTGATGGCTTTTTTTGCTTTATTGAGTAGGAGAGGGGTGATGTTTCTCATTAAAAAGAAAAAAAAAACAACCAAAAGTCTTGTACTTTGCCCCTTTGTTTGTTTCCCCCCCCCGGAAAAATGTTCTAAATAACGATGCTTAAAATGCAAATGGAGTGAGTTTGCTTGAAATAAAGTCACTGGAGAAGCCCTGGTGGGCTGAGAACTGTGGTGGAATTAGAGGAGCTGATGATGATACACGGCACAGGAACAGAGCTGGAGTGCCTGGGTTGTCACCAGACGCAGTCACAGCCATTGCAGCCGTGGCTCAGCTTGGCATGGAGGATGTTCTCATGTGTTTCAAAGACTCCGTGGTTTCTCTTTCTCCTCCCCTTTCAGAGGGATGCTGTGTGAGGGTGCCCTCTCCTTTTTCTGCATCCGTGATAAGGTGAGGTTTAACCAAACTCCCTTTTATCTGCAGGCATTTCACTCTTTATTTCTACTTTACTTTTATTTTTAGAAATGGAAAAATTGAAGAATGGACCTTCTAAACGGTATGTTCAATTGCAGTGATGGCTTTTGTAACGCTCCTTCCACCTACTGAAGGCAAGTGCTGCCCTTGCCACTCCAGCCAGGCCCCCATGTGTTTTAGCACTTGCTTGGGGGAGAAAAAATGAAATAAAATAGCGTAGCATTAAGGTTGCAAAAGTTTCCAGCTCCACCCAAATGCTCCTGCCCAGTAACGCTCAGAAAATTTAGTCTGTGTGATGGAGCTTCCCTGCCTGCTGTGCTGCTGGGCTGCTCAAGTGGAAGGGGAAGAGCTTTTTGGGGTTTTTATTTTAATACAGAGATCCTCAAAAGGTCCATGTTAGCAGTAGGGTGGGGAATGAGCCCTGGAATTTGACTGGCAAAGTTTCCTTTGTGAAGAGTCTGGGTGGGACGAGTTTAAATAACAAGCACTTGAAAATCCACTGAGGCAGGAGGCAGAGAAGCAGTTGAAAGGGGCGTCCAGGCTCTCTGCTCTTCTTCTGCTGAATCGGTGTCTTGAGGTTGTTTTCAGGCTGACTTTTTTGCCCACGGGTACAAAGGGGATCAGTTTGCTCATGTGAGGATAAGTTGCTCCTGGAGCCCATCTTGGTGTGCGGGATGCTCATGCATGCTCTCTCTGCTCTCATGCTTCAAAAAATAAAGAAGTTTTCATGAAACTTATAAAAACTACTCTTTTGAAAATAGGTCAAGCAAATATTTATTTCCCTAAGGTGCCATGCCAATATTGCACAAATACTTGAATGGGTAGTCATTTTATTTTTTCCTGCTTTGTTTCTTTTTAAGCATATTCAGTGCTTTTTCCAGTGCTGTAGAGAGACACAAATTAATAATTGTATGTAATCAGTTCTGTCCTTCTCTCTTTCCATCTGGAAGTCTGTGTCTCTCCTATGGACTTACGCTCTACAATTGCAGTGCTTTAAATCAGAAGCCGTGACACTTCTTTTCTTTATGTCCAGGTGCTTATCAGAAAGCTGAGGGGGTATTTTTTGTTCTCCAGAGGAGTTCAGATCAGCGATGGAGTCACCTGCTTAAATGAACTTAAAAATAAAGCCCTTGGAATACAGAAGGTCTTAACAAAATAGTCATACTAGTGGTTTGCTTTCCCATCCTGCAGCCCCAGCCATGGTGTTGCTGGTGTGCCCCTGGAGAGTAGATCCAGTGATTGGGTTGTCCTACAGATGGAGGGCATGGTTACTGCCGAAAGTTTGTGCTTGATGGAGGTTGTTCTTCTGTCTTCCCCCAAAAATCAGGAATCAGTTGCAATCTGTTTGTCTTCAAAGAGAGATTGAAAGTTCTTGTCTGCTCTTAGAATGGTAAGAATAAGGAGTTTAATTTAAGAGGACAAAAAGTTGGCTTGAGGTCTTGGATCCCGTCGTTCTTCCTCTCCAGATCTCCTCAGCACAGGGGTAGCAAGGGTCTTAGCTGTAGGACACCAGTGTACTTGGAGTATACTTTGTGTAAGAGGGCATCTGAGATGAGGTTATCTTGGATGGGTGACGTGTAGCATGTTTAATGAACTGAGGACTTGAATCCCTGCGTTAAGGATCGAGCAGCATCACTGACTCCTTGTTCTTGTGCCCAGGACAGGCTTCAATGGCTGGAGACCTTCCCAGGCTCCAGGACCTGCCTTGGGGCACTGGTAGCACATGGACCATTCCATCCTTCGATGCTAGCTGATGTGCCGTGCTTTTTCTTGCAGCCTTAGTTGTGCCTTTTGGCTCTGGTCAACCCTGTAGAGGTGATCACCTCTAATCCAGCACCTCATGCTTAGTGGCTTTGGAGACCTTCATGGGTTAGATGTGACACCAACAGGGCTTCTTAACGTGTGGGGTTTTTGCAGACCTAGCAAGATGAGTGTGTTTACTCTTTGCATTAAGGTTAATTGGCTCTTAAGTGTGTTCCTAGCTGAAGGGTGGTCATTAGAGACCAGTCATCCTGAAATACGTGTGGGAGGTTACCTGAGCCTGTGGGGTTGTGCTTCGATTTGTTAAATGGGATGTAAATGCAGACTCCTCTTCTGGAATGTATCCTGCTCTTTCGTTCTTTGCTAGGAATCGTTTCCATGTCAGAAAATATTTAAGACAAGGGGATAGCCTTTGTTTTATAGAGGCAGAAATAATTTAAAACCAAAAAATCTGGCAAAATCTCCCTCGGCCATACTAGCAGAGGGGAAGCTGCCTTGTGGTCTAGGCTCAGAGCAAGCAGATGAACATAAATATTTCATTAAGTAAATAATGCCAATATTTCATTAGGACCATAATCCACCTGTTGAGCTCTGCTCCTCTGGTTGTGTGTGTCCCGTGAAGTGCAGCGGATGTTTTACACAGCAGCCTCCACTCCCTGCTCTGGTGGCTGCCATTCCATGTCACTTTACAGGCAGGAAAGACAGAAGCTGAGGGTGATGCCGCAACTGCTGCAGGTTTGCAGGTCCTTTGCTTTTACCTCTTTTTCCCTCTGCATTTAATGTCCCTGGTGTTGTCCTGCTCACCCAGCCCAGGTTTGTGGTGCTGGGCTGTGTTTGCTGCCAGCACCGTGTGTGGAGATTGGAGGTTTGGCCCCGGCAATTGCAATAGTGCTTATAAAAGCACCAGAAATTTAGATGCTCTGGAGGAGGCACCTTTGGAGCCAGTGTACTGGGCTAATTGTGCAAAAACCAATGTGAGTTTCAAATCTTATTTTGTACCCTGGGGACATCAGTGGGTTTTTCAGGGTGGTGTTGAAGCCCGGGTGGTTTGAAGCCCTTTGGTGTTGCAGGACATTTGTTTTTCTTGTCATCTTCTGGGGAGGCCTTGGAGCAGCTTGTAGGTGCCCAGCTGTGGGTGTGGAGCAGGAGACTGTGTTGTTTAAAGGAACTTTAAAGCTTTCATGCTCCTATTTTGATCTTCTCTGGCACATAGGATAGGTTTTCGGTTTGCGTTTTGTTTTTTGGAATTGTGGTTTTCTACAGGATGGTCAGGGATGAGAAGGAGCCCTTGCTTTTGGGGGTAACCCCCTCAACAAACAGTGCTGCAAGGCAAACGCAAAGCTGCTTCTGTGCTCAAAGCCCTGCTGTTGACAGTACCGGCACATATGCTTGCCCACGTGAAATGAGGTGGTAAATATTGTTTGAGTACCATAGGGTACCTGTGCTTTATTGGTAGACCCGATAGCTGGAGAGGCAGGTCCTTGCTGGTGCTGCTCAGTCCCTCTTGCTCTTCTGGGGCGAGGATAAAGCCACCCAAGTCCATCAGAGCTGTAGATTGGGTCAGGGGCCTTCACAGAACACGTCTGCCATCGCCACCTCTGCTCCCCTCCCCGGGAAAACCGCATTTCCTACCTCAGTGTGGGCGTTTTGGTATGACTTGAGTCTTGGGCTTGGAAATGTGGGTGTGGGGAGATTTTCCTTTGGAATTACAAGTGTTGACCAAGAGGACAATGGTACTGTCAGCGTGGGGCAGCTGAGAGTGGGATGAACAGGGGTATTGACAGCCATAGAGGGGTTGTGTTGCCTTCCCAGAATGTCTGCTCCGGAGATGTCGTTGCTGCTCTGTGCCTTAGCGCTCGGAAATGCTGCCTCGTGCATCTGTTCTGCTGGGGTTGGCTTTGTCAGGTCTTTGTAGGCATGAGACTCAGAACAAAATTAAAAAAAGAAAAAAGAAGTTGAATTTAAAATGTCATTGATTTCTTTCTTTATTTTTTTGGTATTTCTCTTCTAATTTAATCAATTCCCTGCTGTGTTGTAAATTCCAAACGTGAATAGGAAATAATCCCACCAGTACAATAATTAGCATGTAACCAGCAGATGAAGAAAACCCAAACTGCCGAGCTGATTGGTGAATGCTGACTATTTTCTGAATTAATTTCAATAATCACATCTCCCATTAAAAAGAAGAAAGGGCGGGGAGGAAGTCTTAAATTTTCCTCAAGCTCAATGTAGCGAAAAATGGTATGTGCAGAGTAGCTGTTCTCCATGTGATTATGAAAAAGAGATGAGGGAGATTCTTGAAACTGAATTGCAGATGCAAAATATTGCTAATTTTGCATCTGAGAAGATCAAATTCAGATGTGGGTTTTTTTTTTGGGGGTGGAATACAAATAGTAATTCAAATATCCATATTTTTATGTAGGTGTGTGATAATAAATAGTCTACTGGAAGAAGAAAGCATTCCTTTGCAGGGGTGCTTTGCTACAGGATGCAAAACCAAGTCACTGGACGCCATTAATAGTGAAATTTTTTTCCATGTTTACCATGCACCCATCCGGCTCCCGAATATTTTGTTGTTTTGCTTTGAAGGGATGGATGGCAAGCAGCATTTGGGAAGGGTTGATTTCAGAGCATCCAGAAGCTGGGCACCCTCTTATCACAGGGATCTATGTCTGTTTTCTGCCCTGCCTGCCTCCGTGTTTATTTTTTTTGGTTTTGTTTGTTTGTTTTGCCAGTTCTGCCCCAAAGGTGGGTGGTTGGAGAAATCCTCTCTCTGCCTTGATCCCTGCCCCAGCCGTGCCCAGGCAGCACCATGAAAGGTCACCTCTGCAGAGCGGTACCTGACAGCTGCTGTAATTACGCACCTGAACTCACATTCAGTATTAGCAGAGATGATTTTATCTCTGAATGATGTTTTTTCTGTCCTAGAGCAGCCCTGGTCATCTCCTGGCCATGGTCACCTCCCTCTCAGGACTCATTTTCCAACAGGGAAGCTCAGGCGATGCTGCTGCCAGTTATTGAACGAGAGCATCACTCTAGAGATGCTTTTTCATTCCAGTTTAAACTCAATTATAGCAATGTTTGCAAAGTTGTGATACAGCTTGGTGCTTGTAGGTCTAAAAATACTTAATTTCAAACTGCAGGGGATGGTTTGCTGAAACCCTGACCCTACAAGTGTTGCATGTGAGGGCACCATGCTGCGCCGCAAAGGCGAGAAATCCCGGTCCATTTGATGGAGCAACCTCTTTATTAAGGTGTTTGCAAGATTAGGGCAATTAAACTTGCAGGTAATGTGGAATGCTCACTCTGGCATCAAGCTAGTGATCCAGTGTGCCTCCCGTTTTTGGTGTGGGGAGTGAGAGCTGCCCAAGGGCACCCCAGGGTGTGACAGCCACGAGGGAGACGCGGTCATGGTGAGCATCCCTGGCATGTGGCTCTCAGGTCCTCTCCTTCCAGGATATGGTGATGTTGTCAGATGTTATTTAAAAAAAAAAAAAAGTCAAAAAAAAGTCAAGCCAGTCCAAGTGTTTGAAACGATATTTATAATTTTATAAATTCAAGCCCAGCGCTCTGTGGGAAGGTATGCAAGTGGATCACTACGGTATTTTCTTTGCATATTTTCCTAGTGTTGGAGACGGGCTCAAAGAAGTATCGCATTGTTTCATTTCCTCTCCACACTTCATGTTTTTCTAAAAATAAAAGCTAATGTCAACAATCCTACAATAACGAATGAGTGAATGTGCACGTCCTGCACCCGATTAATATTTTTTTTTTGATGAAAAGCAAGATTTAGCCGGTAATCACATTACAAGCTATGAATAAAAATGCATCTTTTAAGCCACCTCACTGATGGCTTTTTCTTTTTGCCTTTTTAAAATGCCGTTAATCAAGTTAAAGGCTGAAAATGCTCTCACAAAGCAGAGACTGAAAAAGTCACTTAAGGTGAGTAAACAAGTTGGTATTTTTTTTGTTTTGTTTTTATGAAAGCAAAAAAAAAAATGGCCCACTGCTGCTACGTGTGTTAAGGGTACCTTAAATACAGAGTCTCCTTCAGTGCTGACAGGCATCCCAAACAGCTTTTATAATAAACCTCTAATTATAGCTTAGTGACTGCATAGGTTCTCTGGATCAGCTTGGGAATATTGCACTGAAAACCAGGGAGAATATTTATATTTTCTGTGACTGATGGGTGAAGCAGATTTCGAGCTGGACCCGGTGAGCAGGGTACATTTACAGAATACTGCGGAGTTGTGCTTGCTGCTGCATGCTCCAGTTTGGGGCTTAGACTGTGTATTTTGGGAGATGGCTTCCCAAATGCATTGGTGTAGGTTCCTGAATCCAGGCCCCTGCTGAGCGGGTTGGAAAAGGCTTCGGCTGGTGGCCAGCTCCTGCAGCCCATCGCTGTCTCCTGACGTCTGACACTTGGATTAAAGCCCAGCGCTCAGGACGAGGGACTCGAGTGAAAATCTCAACTTTTTAAAGAAAAAAGCCTTTCAGAGCTTAGCAGTTATGGAGAAAAGCTGGAAAATGGGAATTCCTGGGCACAGAAGGGTAGAGGGATGCCCTCCTCTCCCCAGCCTGGTTATTTCCCAGTATCCCAGACTGGGAGACGGTGCTGGCACCTTTGAGGCCTGACCTATGGCTTTAGGAGTTGGCATGACCGATGTTGGCAAGTTGATTCTTTTCTCCTCTGTTTATTTATTTCTCCCCCCGCCCCTTTGCTTTCATACCATCTCCCGGGAAATTCCAGCTGAAATCTGTGGTGGCTGAGATGTTCTTTTCCCTTGTGCTCTGGGAGGCAGGTCCGGCCTGGCTGGGATTTGTTTCTGGCGCAGAAGGGAAGAGCAGGAGGACAGAAAAGCCGTGCTCACCTCTGGGCGTGTGTGCGACGTCCCCACACAGATACCCGACAGGTGTCACAGCCTTGTGCTGTGGGCTCAGCCGCTCTTGCGCAGAAACAGCAACGCTCTCCATCCATCCTACTGGGGCTTGACCTTCTCCACCAGGACCTGTGCGTTCCTGTGGCTTTGATAGACCCACCTTGCTGCACTACTGGGTCTTACTTCCAGTCATCATTTCCTTGCAAGGTTAAGAGGTTTGTGAGACAGCTGCTCTGATGGGTGGGGGTAACAGCGATGGTTTTCTGCAGGTGCAGAAGCTCTGAAGAGGTCTGGCATATGCTGAGAGAGACAGCAGGGGCCGGAGGTGGGGAGATGAGGGGCGTGAGGGAGAGCAGAGCAAGATCTGCTTATTTTTTTGGTGGGATTGAGTGGCTAGATCATGGGCACATACCCTGTCTAGATAAGCAAAGGGTCCACGTTCGGCTGAGCCCCAAAGTCCGTGCTTCCAGCCGGGCTTGTAGTTGAGTGTTGGTTCGGGTGGTGCTTGCAAGGCTGAAGTTCACAACGTGATTCTTCTGCCACCCTGCAAATATTCCAAAGTCACCAGTGAGATTCTGCAGAATCCTGAAGCCGGGTCAGACCAGGTGATAATCCATCAAATGTTCCTCCTGCTTGTCCATCAGTCCTTGAAAATCTGGATCACGTTTGCACTCCCGCTTGAGAGTTCTCCTTCAGAATCATGTCTGCTTTTTCTCCCGGGTGAAATCTGAGGTTCTCATGACCCCAAGAGCTGAAGTTTTTCCTAGCTGATTCTTCCTGCAAGAGCATCTTTTCTTTCTCCCAATATTTTGAAGCTTGTGGTAGAGTTGGGAGGCTTTGGCAGTGCCACTTCGGGTGCTATTTGTGTGCCAAATCCTGCTTTTTTGTCCTTTATCGCAGATTTGTAACAGTAGCTGTTGGAGGAGGGAGCTTCAGGGGAGAAGTGCTTTCAGAAGAATGCTTTTATAAAGAAACACTGTCCTGCAAAAAACAAAACAGTAACAACAAAAAAAGCATGGCCAAGCCCAACATTTTTCTTGTGTTCATGTTGTAAAATTTGCCTATTAATTTGGGCCAATGATGTTTTGCTTCCATTTCTAGACAATTTTGTTTGTCCTTTTTGTAGAAATGAGCACTGTTGTGCTCCAGGCATTTTTTGAGAAAGGGGGGAGGGGGGGCCAGAAAAAGACATTTAGATTCTGGCTGAGAAATGCCAAAATCCATGTTTTGCGTAACTTGCCCCAGGCTGAGCCCCAGCCGGGTCCCTGGGATCGGGACTGGCTGGCAGATTGCTTGGGTAGTGCTGGGAAGAGCAAACCAAGAGGGGCTAAGATAGGTCCCTTCACTTGTTCCACCTCAAGTAGAAGAGTTTGGGGAGAGGACGAGGCGGTAGGGTTTCATGTGGTGGTAAAGGAGGGTGTTTGGGCTCTGCGAGGGGGCTGTGGTGTGCGTGGCTCTTGGGTCTGCTCTGGGTCCCGCTGACCTTCCCTTTGTGTCCGCGGGTGAGTTGAGCTGCTTCTGGCCTCTGCAATAGCCAGGTATTTCTCAATGGCAGAAACGTAAAGCTCATCCTCCCACATGTTAGCCTTGCAATTAAAAATGCTTTTCTTCTTTATTTAATTTTTTTTTTCAGGGGAAAGCCTGCTTTGAAATTACTGTTCTTAAGCAACCATTTACTCTCTTTTCCATCTCTTTGGCACAGAAGCAGGAGAATAAAACATTAAAAGAGGAATGCGATTGTAATCCTGTAAAAACTGACAGAGGAATTTGGCAGTGGTTTCAGCCTGTGAATGTAATACATAATATTTTATTCATTTTTAAAAATTATTAGATTTCAAGCTGACAGTTTAAGTGACAAATCACCTTGAAAAGATATTGTGGACAGTGTGAAAACTGTCAGTGTGGTTTTTCTTTGCTAAGTGTGGAGTTTGCAAGGTCCATGCAGCAAAAATAAAAAGAATCCGTTGGCTTTAGCCAAGCTGTGTGCAGAAGCTGAGAGCAATGAGGTCCCTCATATTAATAATTTGTATTATAATGTTATCGTCACAGCTGGCTCCCAGGCTTTTTTATGCCTGAGTTAACGGCAGTGCTGCCTCTCCTGGCGTGCTCAGGGGGACTTCTGGGTCAAAGGGAATTTTTTTTTTTTGGACAAAACTTATTTTTGCTGTTGCTGTCCCCTTGCTCCCACAAACTTGTGTGTGAATGGGACCAGTAGTTGCAGCTGGAAGAGGCTGGAGATAAGGGCAGAGGAACTGTGCAGATCTGTTATTGAACGTACTGGCTGTTCAGATAATGTTCTTCAGCACGGAAAGCAAATCCCAGGGGAGCGACAGAGTTCCCCATCCCAGAACATCCCAGCTCACAGTGGGAGCTGGAGCTAACAATGCAAAACCCTCCAGGCAGTGCAGGAGCAGAGCTGCAGCTTCCCAGGTCCTGTGGAATGCTGTAGGGGTGAGATTTTTGGATGAAAGGGAAACTAGAGCTTTTCTGTTTCAGCTGAACTGGATAATTGCACAAATGATCGGAGCCTCATTAGGCTTTCTATAAAACATGTAACAAAATGATCACTTCTGCTCTTAAATAATAGACGGTAAAATTTCAATATTTGTGTCCCTGTGGTTCTCAGAGCATCCTTGTGGACACTGAAATGGAAACGAGAGGAGTGAGAGTCTGCTCTGTTGTTCCCTTTTCTTGGAGTGAGAAGCTGGTTATCATTTGCCAAGCTTTAAGGCTCGACGCTTACACTACCTCTTCTTTTAAAATCCAACTGCCGTAGGATTGAAAATTTTTAAAACTCTGCAGTAGGACTTTGAGGTAAATGAGAACGTTCCATAATTCTCTTTGGGATGGAAAAAAATGACTAAGGTAGATGTGAATCACGCCATGTCTCTACTGCTTTTCAGTTTGTAGGGATAAAACTCATCTCTCCTTGGCTGAAAATAAATATCCTGGAGTAGATAGGTCTGAGGTACAGAAGGTTGGGAGGTGTCCTCTTTGGTTCTGGCTGGAAGAGGTTGAGAGAGTTGTAACAAGATTTAAGGTATAGAAACCTGCTGCCTGAGCAAACCCGAGTTGTTTGGCTCTATCTAGAGAAGAGGGAGGGAAGAAATACATCTTCAGGTACCTAGAAGGGAAGATGGTGTTTGCTTTCGGCCTTCACAGTGAATAGAGCAAGAGGTCGCAGTCCTAAAATCACAGGAAAAAGGTTCAGATAAAACATTGGGCAATCCTCGCCCTGAAAGTAACAACTGGGTTTGATCTGAAGTGCTTGTGCAGCATCAATTATTGGAAGATGAAAATACTTGGAAATATCTTTCCAATATTTCTTGATAGTTGTTCTTGCACGACGAAGGTGCAGTTGATTCCTCCTGCAAGTGGGAGTTGTCTGGATGCCTTCCTGTGTTCCCTTCTTACCATGCTGGCCTGGAGTGGTGAGGCTGGAAAGGAGAGTTGGTTTCAGTCTAAAATAAGCAAGAGATGACAAATGATGTCCTGAGGCTTAAATTTTCAGGCACTTAGGAAGACTGAAGTGACTAAAGATAATGTAAGTTTGCGTGCCTCTCTACAAAAGCAGATGTTGGCTAGAAATATTTTATGCTCTTTGATTCTAAAATTGAATGTTATGGATGTTAAACTGCATGAGTTGCCTCTCACGAGGATACAGCCTTTCCAGGACAGTGGTTCACTTGAGTTGGAAGAGACAGAGAGGGGGCATGAGTGATGTCGCCTTTTGTAAAGCTATTGCTCTCTAACGAAATATCAGTAAGGAAAAGTTCCCAGCTCTGTGTAGAAACTGGAGAAATAGAAACAGCTGCTTTTGAGATCCTAAATGGTAACTTGTCAGCCCTTTAATTGTACCTTGGGAATAGGAACCTTTTTAAACAGCATCCCACGTGCAGCAGAGCCTGCGGGACCAACGGTCTCTCCCAGCCCTGGGAAGAGCAAGAAAAGGTGAAGCATTCCCCAAAGCATCACCTTTGAGGACCGACAGGCAGGGAATTTTTTTGTTTGGTCTTTTTCCATATCATTTTGCTCTTCCTCAGTCTGATCTCCCATCAGGCCAGAGTCCTGAGAGCTGGGTTCGGGGTTGCCTTGTCTGCTTGTGTGAGCATCAGGTTGAGCCAGGCTTTGTTCTGGGACAGCCTTGTTCTTGCCACATAAAAAAAAAAAAACGAAAAACCCCAATAAACCCAAACGAGAGCAAGAAGAGAGCTAACAGCTATTAAAAAAAAAATAATCTGAGAGGGATTGCCACATAAAAGGAAAACAGAATAATCTCTATTCTTGAGGCTTTGCAGAGGTTTTGACTTTTAAATGTATATCCCTGCGCTGGGGTGCTGCTGGTAGGCTGGCATTTCTCCCTCCCTTTTCACAAGCCCACTGGTTCAGGCATTACGGTTTTAAATCTCCGGGTAGTTGAGGATGACTTATTCTCTGTATTGAGTCTGATATTTGGGGAATTTATTCTCCATTCTTGAACTGTTTGCAGGTTTTGAGCTGCTCGGTCAAGCCTGAGGAAACCATAAGACTTGGAAAGGATGGCAGTGGGGTGGTAATGATGATCAGTGGCTCTGGCAGACGGTGGAAATCCCTGAGACAGTGAAAGAAGTTAGGGGAAAAAAAACAACCCATGCCTCAGTCGTCCTTGTCTCTGTTCCAGCTGGAGCGATAAGCAGCTGAACTGTTTGCATGTGCTCTTGGAGGGAACCCCAACCCCTGCGCCTTTGCCCCAGCTCTCCCCTGTATTATTTTATCTGAAGCGGCAACTCTAGGCAATTCAAGGAAGAGCTGCCAGGGTAATAGTGGTTCACAGTGCCAGATTTTCAGAGTTTTTGCTCTGTTTTTCAGAACAAGGTTTTGGGAAACTCAGATTTCTCTTCCTCTCTGTCTCCAGCTTAAGTTTCTCTTTAAACCACCTTTAATTTCAGGAAGCACGAAACCACTCAGGCTGCTGTGATCAAGGTCAGTCTTCTTAATTTAGGTACTCCAAGGATCACAGCATCTTGTTTGTTGAAGTCTTAGGCATATGCTGAATCCCTAAAGGAGCGTAGCAGAGAGAGTTTATGTAATAAAGGGAGAGGAGCAGTAGTGTTATTGAAGGAGGAATGGCAGATAAGCAGCCGAGGCCGTGCCGTTACCACTTCATTTGGGAGACGGTTGTGTTGTGCAAGCCGTTACAGGACATTTACACAAATTGCTGGAATAAAAACCCACTCCATCAGCAGTCTTAATATTTGTTTCTTATTATATGTTAAACTTTTTCTGGCATAGAGAAGATTTTCACCTGTTATCTCAAGGTCCCAGCATTCAACACTGGGATCTTTCCAAGTATGTTGAAACTTAATTGGTTCAGAATAAGCCTTCATTTTAGAGGAGGAAAAAAAGAAAAGCAAGGGGGAGAAAAAAAAGCTGTGGCATCTAGCAGGCATTTAAAACATTTTTTTCTTGTTCTCTGAACTCTTGTAACTTGCCAGATTTGGGGCTGAATTTTCCCCCAGTTCTGTTCTCGCTTTGCATTTCCCATGAATTAAATTCGGAAAATAACACGCAGCAAATAACGTGCGGAAAGGGGCGTGCAGCAAATAACGTGCGGAAAGGGGCGTGCAGCAAATAACGTGCAGAAGCCAGCACCGGGTGTCGAGGGGAGCTTTGTCCAAGTATGTCTGTGCAGCTGGGAGCGCTGGGACACCTGAGTGCTTAGCAAGGGAAAACCTTTATGTCCTTCAATACCTCTCCAATTCCTTTGCCTTTTTTTCTTTTTTTTTCAGTTTTCATTTATTTTTTAACTCCTGCTGGGGTTTGATCTGTGCAGTTAGAACCAGAGCGAATGCTTCTTGTCTGCAGGATTTTCGATGGGGTTGGGGAGCATTTTCCCAAGTTTTAATGCATCTGTGCTAGTTACTTGGTTACATCTCGCCATGCCGCTTATTTACCTACTTATTTTGATGGAAGAAGCTCGCTGGTGGTGAGCAAAGGGTATGATTGGCAGGATCCAACCTGAGCAGCGGATCGGCGGGGCTGTGGCTGGGGACTTTAGCCTGCGCACACGCTGCCGGGAGCACGGACACACTTGGGACGTGGCGCTGGGGGAGGAGAACCTGTTGCTGGCCACGCTCCAGCAGGAGCCTGAATTTTCCTTTACTCGGGAATCACAACATAATTTTCCGATTTTTTTCATCCTTGTTATGAGCTCTGGCTCACCTTTTTCCAGGGTGACTCTGTTTGTTTTTCAGTACGCTGTTTTCTCCCCTGGTCTGAACTTAATTCCAGAAATCCACTTGGCCGGTTATCCTTGTCGACGGTTAAGTTTAGAAATTATGAAATAACATCAGGCTGGCTCTGCTGCTTCTCCGGGGATGAGGGAACGGGGACTGGACGGCAGCAGAGGAAAATGGAGGGGAGAGAGGAGGGCCACAGCAAGAAGCAAAGCTGGAGGTTATATATAGCTGCAGGCTGCGGCGCTGTCGGTCGGGGTGCTGTGATTGCTTCTCTAAATATCTTCTCTGCTGCTGGGCTTTCCAGTCCTGTTAACGACTGTTAACAAACCGAGCCAGTGTCCGGTGGCCGAGAGCTGGGGAGCAGTGTCCCTGGTTTCCAGCACGCCACGACTGGGAGGCTTGTTTGTACTTTTACTGGGTTGAGAGCAACGCAGTTGATTCCTTGGTGATTTGTTCAGCAGACTCGGGTTACTTCTGATAAACGACGTCTTTGTTAATTGAGTGGGGGAAAAATAATCAAAGATGGGTGTTTTGGGATGCTTCAGTGAGGATGTACTGTGGCAGCAAGGCCAGCTGGATAGCATGAGCTACCTCAAACTGATCAGTGTTTAAATTTTACTTTTAGCCTTTACTAACCAAGAGTGGCCTTCTCTTTCAGAGGTGCAGCAGTAATTTTTGGTGTAACATCTTCTCTTCCAGCCCTGAGTCCCGACGCAGCTGAAGCGACCACAGGCACTTTAAAAATGCGCAAGAGAGCAGAGGAGGAACTGGAGAACGACCGGCCAAGGACGTGGTCCCTTGCGCAGGTAGGTTGCCACTGCCACCATGGGCTCCGTGTGCCAAACAGACCGTGCACCTTCCTGTCTTACATAGCTTGGGCAGGGAAGTTCGGTGTATTTCAGTGTATTGCGGGATTCTCCTATGAAGGCTGTTCTAGCCCAATGGCTGAAATAAATGATCATGCAGTGGTTTGCTCCATTAACCTGTGAGCCCTGCCTTGCTCCGTGGTTGGCATGGGTCTTGGGTTACACTCCCAGGTGTTCCCAGGAAGGGAGCAATTTTTTTTTTTGCTTCTGAACTTCACACCTTGGGCAGAACAGAGTTCAGACATGCCGTGCATTTGTACGCTTCTCCTGACTGGTGCCCCTCTGTCTTTGTGCTAGACTACTGATTTATTTTTTTCCTCACCCCTAAGAAGCCATATAACTTAATAAATGCACATCTGTCCTGTCTTGTGGATGAGGGGTCAGGGGAGAGATGCGTTTTCACTTTGGCTTCTGTGAATGGAACAAGTGTGCTTGGAAACAGCACTCCGGTGTTCCATTACACCATTCCAGATTTTTGAAGAAGAAATTGGGTTTCATACCATAGCAAAGCCATTTTTATTTGTAAGAAATGAAACTTTATGGCTGAGCATTAGTGAGCAGACTAGTGAGGAATTAATTCACCCAGTTAATGACTGTGTGATAAATGAGAACATCCCCATGGAAATGGGGATTTTCAAACCCTGGAGTGATTTCTACCCAGTTCGTGCCACTCCCAGAGACTGCTTATTTCTAGGCTTTATTAAATAATCAGCATTGGGAATACAACAACTGGACTGATGCTGTTTGCTGTAGCTTTCCTGACATGATTCCAGTTCTGCAGGCTAAATCCAGTCTGTTAAACTGGTAGGAACAAACTGACAGACCCTGCTTGTAGCACGTGGTGTGCTGTGTACCCTCAGCCTCCTGAGAGCTGTCCTCCTTGAAGTTGCCTCAATTAATTGCATACTAGGTGGGTCCTCAAATACCTTATGGAAGTCATCCTGCAAACACCGTGAACATTGTTGCTCTCTGGGTTGTCTTGCCATTATCGACAGAGAATTGGGCAGGAGGGAGACGGTAAAAAGCTTTTGTAGCTTCCCTCTGCCTTGGTAAACAGAGACAGGGTCTCTTGGGAGGGAGGGTGGTAGGGAGAAGGGAATTAAATTTCATATCTCTTGGTATTTGCTACTGAAAGATAGTAATAATGCATTTGGATGTGGAAGGTCACTGGGTGAGTGAGAAGGATTCCTTTGTGTTACATCTGCAGAGAATAATGTCGTTCATTACTCGAGGGCTTGCACCCAGGGACGGATCGTGGCATTGTAGCCCCGTGTGTCATCCTCCCTGGCTGCTCATGACCCTGCGCTGGCACGCGGAGGCTTTCCAATACCTTCTTAGAGAGCCTGAAGAACAAAACTCAGGATCTCTGCTCTGGGAGTTAGCCCCTTTCTCTCCACTCTGCTGGTGTCCCTCCCAATTCATTTGTTTTTAAAATGATTGTGCTATTGTGTGCATCAATATGCACATAGCCTGTCTTGTTTTTCTCTTGGACTGGAAGTGCAAAGCAAATCTGTTTATGGTTTTGGTGAGCTAATTCTTCCCCACCCTGGATTTTTAAATAGACTCTTTCTTTACCAAGCTTGCAGAACTTGCAGGATATATTGCAGTAATGGGAAAAATATGTTGTGTGTTAACCTTCCTTTTTTGTAAAACTTTGTTTACAACACTCTATTCCTAGCAGTGCGCTTGGGAAGTGCATATCTGGATGCTGAACCAAGTACAAGACTTTGAAATAGGAAAATGGGAATTTAAGGCATTCAGGGAGGAAATGTTTTCAGTTTTCAGCTTTCAGTGCTTGGACTGTGGAGCAAAATCTAGTGAGCTGTGCTTTGTTGTCCCTTCAGTTACTTAACTTCTCCTCCCACAAATCCCAGTTCGCAGGCTCGGCTGTTCCTTGGGCTGCCTGTTGCATTCAGACAGGCTTCTACAAAGCAGTTGTCGTCTCGAACCTTACAGATGAAGGTAAGAGCAGCAGGGAATGCTCTTGGCCTGTAAATAGCCTGTTGGATTAAGGGCTTGATACATCACTGGTGTGTTGGAAATGTTATTTTTACCTCTTGATTTCATCCTCCCTAGGAATCAATCTCAGACCCGTCTGTTTAGGTCAAAAACCTTTTCTACATCCTTGCAGGGTTTTGCAGAGTGTGGTCCTGCTCTGAGTGCAGCATCTTCACAAGGGTGATCTGGCTGCTGGGAGGTAATGCTGAGCTCTCTATGGGGGCACTAGAAAAGCCCCAGAGACACCAGTTTCCGCAATGTCTGGCCGGTGGCTTGGCTTCCAGCATTTCTGTAGGAGCTCTCCTAGAGCCTGCCCGCCCTGCCGCTGCACCTCCTCTCCTCAAAAGCTGCCTGTTATTTCTCCTGTAAAACCTTGAGCTGCTTGTTCCTGGCCACGGAGCAGGAGCTCTGCGTGGAGGTGGCCATCACGTGCGCAAGTGCATTTCTCCAGCCCAAGCTTCGTAGGGCAAATTTTGGCTTGGCTGAGGCCTCTGGGTGCTCCTGTAACATAAATAAGCAGGGGTAGGATTTCGAAACAAGCAAATTTTTGACATAGTTGATGTCAAGCCTCTTCACCCCTGTGTTTAGGGCCTGTGGATCTGGAGGCTTCTGGTTTGGTCTCATAACCTACTGGAGGCGCTTCTGGTCAGCTGGTTCTTGCAGAGGGCTGAAGGGTTCGTCGTGGTGGGATGGTGTGGTTGGGCTGAAGACAGGACCCCTGATGTGAAAAGTGTGCGGTGCTTTCACAGGGCTGGCTGCTCTGCCTCTGGTCGCAGCTACAGCACTGAACTTGCTCCTCACCTCACCGGCGTTAGTGGGCAGGTATTGTGGAGTGACAGCAAGGTCTTCTGGTGAGTAGCCTTAAAGCCAAAAAGGGCTAGGGAAGGGTTATCGTGCTCATAGTTGCCTCTGCTCTACTGGTAAAGAAGAGATGGGGACAAGAAACATTTAATTTCCCCACACTGAGAGCAAAGCTTTTCCTGAGAGCAAATGTTCACTTGCAAATCTGCAACAGAGTGCAAAGTAAAGAATTCTCCAGTCGAAGGCTTTGCAAAGCAGAATTGTCCTTTATCTCTTTAATTTGGTAGCGCTTTGTTTTTTTCTGTAACAGAGTCTTACTGGAGGCAAAGTTCTCTCTTTTTTGCTTTTGATTCTGTCTTCCTGTTGAGCCGATGGAGTTTGATGCTCCCTAGGCAGGTGATGGTTGGAGATTAGCACTGAATAACGCTTGTTGTTCCCGTAGCCCTGCGCGTGGAGCTGTGAAGCTGTTCTGGGATCTGCCCACAGTGGTTTACCTCTTTCTGATTTCAAACCTCCTCAGTCAGTGTATGTAACTGCAAAGTCTTCCCAACTCACAGCTCAGATGCTCTTTTCCTGATGCCCTTGCATCTCCTTCCCACATCCCTGCTTTCTTATTTCTTATTGACCCATCTGCTCAGGACACACAAACAGTATCAGTGTGACAAATTAAATTGCTTGTACACAGAAAGATGAGGCCACTGGATGCTTAAATGCTGCATAAACTTCCTGGCTAGACCCATGCTGACTGTTTTGCCTCCCCTCCCGTGCAGCCCGCAGCGTATTGTGTGAAAGATGGATTCCATCCTGCATGGCCCTTTCCAAACATATTGCCCAAAATTTTCGCTCTTTGTCATCAACTGGGAATTATCTGAGTGCTGTAGATGACTTCGGATGTGGTTTGGTTGTCTGTCATATTAAAAATTGCATCTGTTCATTGGAACAATTTGGGCTTTGCTGTTCCCGTTGCACGTGTGCAGGCTTCTCTCCATGCTGGAGGTCAGAGGAGTTTGGGCCATGCATCAATGCTGCGGCGCGGGCTCTGCTATTCCTCTCGGCTCTGTGAGCGAGGCGTGCTGCCCCCCAGAAAGGCACCAGGGTATATGGGGAGGTATGTGGCGTCGGGGTACTGTGGGGGCTCCAGCAGTGGCTGCCCCCACCCCAGGAGCAGCCAGCCTGGATGCCACCGAGATGCCTTCAACCAGCCCTGCCCAGTGAGAGGGTTCCCTGAGGGTGTGGAAGTCTCCAGCAAAGACTGTTTCTGGATGGACTGGGGTATGCGGAGAGATTGTAGGTGGATTTTCTTCAGGAAGGCAAAGAGCTGTGCCTGTGGCCCATGAGCACATGGGTGAGGTGCACTCGGTTGGTTTTGTAGCAACACAGGCTGATGGCACGCTGGGTTCAAGGAGAGGCCTCGTGCGGAGGGAGAGGCATTTTGATGTTCAGTGCTGGAGGCTGCAATATTCTGTTTCATCCAGAGGTACTTACGGAGATGCAAATCCAAGGTGAAGCTTGGGAACCAGTAAGCTCTTGCTCCCTGAAGGCCACCCTTCAAATCAACACGATTAACTGCGGAGGAAAAACACCTCCTTATCTCCCAGCTTGATCTGGAGCCCTGCAAGCACTGTGGTGGTTCAGCTGTCTGCAGCGCTTGGGGAGTTGTCTGTTCGAGCACACCAAACATGCTGCAAATTTTTTATTTTATTTCCAAAACAACCCTCTGAGCATGTTGGGCTGGAAGGGAAACTCATCATAATTCTCCGTGCCAATATAATTCAGCATAATCTTTTGGCAGTGCTTTTGTATGCAGACTGGGAGGGTTTCTGACTAAAGGTGACCCATTAAAAGGATGATCTCTCATAAAAAACTAGACTGGGGACTCACAAGTCCTGGGTTTAATTACTTGCTTTGCTGTAAGCTTCTTGTGACCTTGGGCGAGTTATTTAAGGTTGCTCTGTGCCTCATTTCCCTTTCAGTAACACGCTGGTGACAGCATTTCCCTTCCAGCTGGGAGCTGTGGCAGCGGTGAGGCGATCTGTACTCTTTTCCACAGCCACTGCCTGAAGAACCTGGATGGAGTGGAAAGCGTGACTGTCTCATGGGCCTTTCTTCTGTTCTCCTGGGGAAAACAGAACAGGATGATCCATTTAAACAGTTTTATAGGTGCCCAGAGACTATTCTCTGTGAGATCCTGGGGCTCCCTGCGTAACTGCAGACCTGCACTAGCAAGGTGGTTGCTCTTTGAACTGAGAGGCCTTCCCTGTAATTGCTTTCAGTTCTCCCTTTAGCTTTAAATCGATGGCCAGCTTGGGTAGAGCAGGTTTCTGGTGCTCCTTTGGCCTCGGTGTTAAGTTTTCCGTTAACATATTTTTCTTTGTTTGCTGCTGTGCTGCTGTTCTGCTTTAAACCTGGGTGGATGCTGGGGAGAGGTGATGGCTTTTGTGGCTAAAGCTGCTGCCACTGGTGCTGCTCCCCACCGAAGCGTGCCGACGTACCTCGGGAATGTTGTTTCACCTCTTCCTCCTTTCCAGTGTGAGGTAACAGCCCTGACCACCCCTTTTACCATTTCCTAAGTGTCAAGAGAGGCTTTTCAGCATCCCTGAGGAGAGCTGCTGGCCTGAGTCAGTAACTGAGCACCAGCCCAGGTGTGGAGGATGCTGTGTTTGAGTAAATGAAGATGAGCATCTTTGGATTGTGGCAGAAAATCAGGCCTCGTGGTGGTGTTTGTGGGTGGGTAAAAGTGCTCCTGGGGCATATCTGACTCTCCAGAAATAATGAAAATAGAGATATGTGTATTTCCCTCTGGTCATATAGTTGGGTTTAATGGCTCGTGCGGGCTGTTGTGAAGCACACCAAAGCAACTTCGCTGCACAGTGTAGATTGGAGCCAGCTCTTTCATCTACATTGTGAATATCTGTTTATATGAAATTTTTATCACCTGTGTATGAGGCACGGCCCAGCAGTTGGGAAAATCCGTCCCTTTTGGACAGAATCTTTGCTTTCGTCTCCTTTCTACCCTTCATAAATCCCCAAAACTCCAAGCCCTTTCCTCTTGAAGCTATGTCAGGTTATTTAATGATGTGCCGGGTGAGGCTGGGCAGCTGGCAGGGCGTGCTGTCCGGGGCTGCTGCTAAACCAGGGGCTGGTAAACCTCAGACTTTAGGTAGGTCTGCCAGCTGTTTCCTCAGACTCTGCCTGTAGCTGGGAACTCTCCCACAGTAAAACTATGTCTTGAACACTTTGCCTGGCACTGGTAAAAGGATGAAATCAAGTTGTTGTTATAGAGGATGTGGTATCGTCAGGCACTTAACCTGTCTAACCTTCTTTTCCATTTGTGTGATCCTCACGCTGAGACCATGGGGATATTTAAGGCCATGTACGTGGAAGATCACACAGATGCATGACTTCAGAGTTGTTTCTTGGAGGATCCTAAAAGGAGATTGCTTTGTTGAGAGGCTCAGCAAGTGTCCCTTGGGGAGAATCTGAAATGCCATGTAGATAACTGCTGGCAGATGAAGGGAGAGATGAAGAGAAGGTGCCGCGCAGTGAGGAGGCGGCTAGCAGCAACTTCCTCACCTAGATGATCCCTGGTGAATGGTTTCAGAACACCTGTATGGTCTGGGGGATGGCAAGTGGTGCGATCCTCACTGTAGTTTGAATATCTTCCTAGGAGCAAGACTTGGCTGGTGACAAGCTGCAGTCCTGTGGGACCTTGCCCAAGATATCAACTTGTGTCACTTAAAAGCTGAGGGTATCTTCTTTACCAGCAACTTTTCACCGCTCATCAGCACTTGACAGATGAGGATGAGACTTGTGCCTGATTTTAGAAGGGAGGAGAGGATGAAGGGTCTGGATAGGAGCAGCTGGCCCTGCATCTTGGGGGCTGCCTCTGGTGATTGCTGAGTCCTTTTGACATGAAAGCAGATGGTCTAGAAGAACCCCAGAAAGAGTGGCACTATAGCTTTCAGTGCTGCTGCAGACCACTTTCCCAGCTGTCACTGCAAGGTCTGTTCAGTTTTCAGCATTGATCCAGGGAGAGTTCACTTAACGAAGGCTCTCACTCAGCTGCTCTGGCTGATCCTGGCCGCTTGGCTAAGCAGCTTGACACAAGGATTCGTGTGATTGATCTTAAGAGCATTAGCAGAGCAGGGTTTCACTGTGAAGCTACCTTGTCTGCTCCCCACTTGACTGGGGATGAGTCCTGCAGACTGTGACAACTTCTTGCTCCCCTGACACCGTAGCAATCTCTTTGCCTCATCTTTTGCCAGCAGGTGATTATGGGCTTGTGTATGGAAGGAGTCCTGAGCTTTATCCAGCATGGCACGCTGTCATTTTGGTGCAATACCGTTAAGATGCTTCCAAGTCTGCTAGCCCAAGGAAGAAAGCAGGTGTCTGGAGGACCACATCCTGCTAATGTGACTATGGTCTGGACTGCTACCCTAGAAATGAAAGGCTCCCTCGTGCCATTACCAAGCCTCTGAGCCAGCTGGTCATCCCCGGTCCTGTATTTGCAGACTGCTTGCTGACACAGCGTAAACGTTATTTTTACATTATTGTCCCCTGTGCCGACTCCTCCTGCAGTTTAGTTATCCTGCTGTTTTGTTAGTTACGTTAAACAGAGTTAATAATGTATACTGTGCCATTCACCCTAATGATGATGGTGAATGTTTTAGACTGCTGTGATGAGACCACCCTTCACTTTTCTGAAAAAGGAGGAGGAAATCTTGCTTTTGTTTCTCTGAGGTTATAACATAGGCCATGCCAATTTTGGTGGTGTAAATCAGGAGTATTTCTGTTCTGTTATCCATGGTAGACTTTGCAATGAGAACTTTTTCATAGTCAGTTGATGGGCTGGGAAACTTCATGTTCCTGAAAGACATCTTTTCTTCAAAGGCTTCAAGTTAAATCACCTCTAATGAAATGAGAACCTTCAAACAGGTAAACTGATTTTTTTAATTTCCTTTTTTTTTTTTTTAATTGGCTCCTATTTCATTTCATTCCTTGATTATGCTGTTATTCCCATGGAAGGATGTTGTTCCCATCCCATTAGACCTGCACCCAGTCTCATATAACTCATGCAATTGTTTGTGAAGGGTGGGATGATTTCAAGAGGGCAAAATGCAGCAGTCGGCTCTCCTTTAAGCAGCATAATGATTGAAGACAGACACAAACCCTTTCCTTGTGTTCGCCCGTTGCTCCCTTTTATGTTACCTGTCTGCATGTCTGATTTGGGAAAATAGAGCAGCTACTAGTAAACTGTTATTTGCTGTTGTCACAGGAAGGGCCAAAAAGTGCTGGGCCCTGACTACATTTATGGTTAGGTTGTTTTTGGTTTTTGTTTTTTTTATTTAGCAATTAATCTGGATTTTGGAAAGAAGCATTGCTCAACAGTCTCTGTAAAATCCAGAAGTGGCCAGAAAGCTGCTCGGTACCTGTGTAGCAGAAGGTTATAGGAAACAGGTGCTCAGTACTGATAGGCAGCCTCGCCTGCCTGGTGAGGAATTGATGGAAACTCTTTGCTGGGAGTGAGGGGTTGGCCCAGATGTCCTCCAGTGGTCCCTCCCAGCTTGAGTTGTTATATATTTCTATGGCATCCACAAAGGCCCCAAAATAGGACAGTGGGGAGCCGAAGCATCAGTGCAGCTCAGTGATGGACTTAATTCTGCAAAAGGGACTGTGCAGAGCAGTCAGGAAAAGCAAGTGGTGATGTTCTTTCAAGGTGAGCCAGCACCTGCTTGTGGGCGCTGGGCTGGAGTTTCCACCAGGCAAGCTGAGAATGTGGGAACGAGACCCAAACCCACACGTCAGGAGCCCCTGAGGTTGGCACATTGCTGCCAAAACCCAGAGCTGCTGCTCTTCTCTTTGGGACCATCCTAATCAGGCCACAAGCTGGAGTGCTGAGGTGGTAGCAAACCTCTTTGCGTTTGTATGAACATAAAAAATGTTTAAAACCCCCCTCATCTAGTACAGCTGTTGGAGGTGTACTGGTAGCTTCACACCCGGCTGCATGCACAGAAAGCAGGGATTTCCTCGGGTTGTAATTTCTACAGGTGTATTTTTGAAGCCTATGGCCATAACCTGAAGATAGGTTCAGTATGGCTTGAGAGTAATTGGGCAGTATTTGTCTAATTATAGTAATTTCCTTATTCCCTAAATTTCATTTATGAGACCATGCTGCAGTGTGACTTAAAGCTGTAAGTATTTGCCTCTGTTGGCAGTTGGAAATGTAGTGTTAGCTGTGACTCTTTACAGAACTAAGTGCTCAGTGTTGGAGCTAAATTGAATAATATAGTGGTGTTCATATCTTAATCTTCCAAATAGCTCTCTTAAGTTCGCTACACTGATGTCTGAAAGGCTTAAAAATAATAAACTCCATTGTACAGAGCTTTGAATACAGAGTGGCGGCTTAGCAATTGCTGGCAGTTCATGGGTAGGCTTGCTAACACATGGCAAGAAAGCAATTCTCCCAGCACACTTGAATATTTTTAAAGAATCTGCTTGTATCAAGGCCTCGTGATCCACAAATTAATGAGTACATTGATATTTTGAATAAAGGCTTGCAGGAGACGTCAGTCCAAAACTCCAGACGTTTTACTTGAACTGTCATAGTGTTTCAGAACACCTCTTATCTTCCTCATGGGTCTGATAAGGCTGGTTCCATCCCCCAGCTACTGAGCAGTGGGCTGGGGAGCTGGTCTTCCAGCCAGCAAGAGACCCGTGGTCATCGGCAGAGCGGAACTCCTGTCTCCTGTAGGAAGGGAGCAACCCAACTCCCAACCTTCTACTCTTCAGAGGAAGAGGGAGGAAAAAAAAAAGCCAACCATGTGGTGGTTTCGATTTTCATTAAATGGTGTTTAAAAAAATTAGGTCCTTTGGCAACTGAGTGTTAAAGGGAGAGCTCTGAAAGCAGGGGTTGGGCTTTGCTGATTTTTCACGGAAGATGTCTGTAGTTCCCCTGCATCCTTGTGAATGAATTTTTAAAGGAGGAGTTGCAGAGGGCAGCTAAGGAAAAGGCTGGTTAGACCAGCAGGCATGGTTTAAAAAATAAACAAAAAAACAGGAGAAGGAGAGGAGAACAACATGATTTGTTTATCACAACTGTACTTGAAACTAATTTTAAAAGTCTGTCTTCTGAGAGTAAGGAAATTCCTTTAGCTTGCAGCAGTAAATAACTGGGATGCTTTCAGTTCACAGTTGACCTACAGAGGATGGTGAGTTTTCAACTAAAAAAATAATTGACTCTCCAGTAAGGACAATCCATTCCAAGTTCACTAAACAGCTGGAGGAAGAGTCCTGACAAGCACGGTTCATATCACAAATAACCCTTGAACTTTGTTCTGTATCTCTGCATACTCTCTGGAATGGTTTGGCAAATTGTTCTGAACAAATACAGTTTTCAAACCAGAGAGCAGATGACAAGGATCGTGCCTGGCTGGCAGGTGCATGATCCGGATGCCTGGATCTTGCCCATGGAGATCTTGAGTGAAATCCCAAATCCATTTTTCTCTTACCATAAAAGAAATGGTGAGTATTTCAGACAAAGGGAGAAGGGTGTCCCCTGTGAACTCTCAGGGATCAGTAGATGAGGGGTTTGGTGGCAGGAACGATGTAGTTCTCCATGCCCGCTCTTCTTGGCAACTGGGTGACGGAGCACCTAATGTTAGCTGTGGTGAGGAGGACTTCTGAAGCTTGGCTGCTCCAGCACATCTCCGCAAATGGTTTGGCTGTTGGGATGCTGAGCTCTCTTCATGGTCTGCACTACTGTATGCCAGCAGGACCCACTGCGGAGTAGGGACTTCTGGAAGTCTGTCAGTTATGTAGGTACTAAAAAGGAGTTAGACTCTTTTGGGAAATGATGTTCCAGCTGAAGGAGCTGAAGGCGTGAGAGTCTGACCATGTGCTTCTGAAGTTCTTGTGCTTCAATGCTTTAGGATGGTGTATTGTCCATTTAAGGCAATGGAAGAAAACTGTGCCGCTCTTGCAGAGTAGGTATGTGAGCATCAGGACCAAATGGTAGTTCTAGAATTAGATGGTGTCCCTAATTTCCCTCTTTGGTTTTAAGTGGAGGCAGCGTTCTTCACATACAGGGGTTGAACATCTGCCCCTTCCAGCCACAAAAGTGGCTGTGTTCCAGTGATGGGTGGTTTCTTCCTATTCAGGGATCCTCTGAGGCCTGGAAAAGCTTGAGTATTAGACGTGACATACTGTCAACTGTTGCAGATCCCCTTGGCTCCCCTCCCTCCAACGTCTGCAAGAGCAAAATTGGTTTGTCCATGTCCATGACCCTGACCCTGCCCTGTTCAAAACCATTTGTTGGTCCCAGCCTCTAGAAGAGGAGGGGAAAGTCCTGTCAGCAGCTCCCCAGGGAGGGCTGTGCCGTTGGGACCACGGCGTGGGGGTCCTTTCCCACCCGTAGCACCCTCGCTAGTGGATGCTCATTCTCCACACAGCAGCTCCGTGTTGCCCTGCTGCAGTGGCGTTGTCCTGAGGGAGAGAAGCCAGCAGAGCAGCTGTGGCACCCGGCAAACCTCTGCAGGGCTACCTTGCCCCACGTTAAAAATGGCCAGGGTGCTGGAGCAGAGTCAGAGGGGGACAAGGTACCAGTCCCATGCAGGTCTCTCAGCCCGATGTTTCTTTTCCCCGGCGTTGTGCTGGTGATTGACTGGCGTTTGCTTGGCAAAAAGCCTTTTGAATATTCATTTGACTGGGTGGGAGATGAGAGCTCCTTGAAATCAGCTTGGGGAGGGGAAGCAAATAAGACTGCCTTTTTCTTGCCACTAGCACTACTTGAACTCGCTCAGATGGGTACTTCACATGGATAAATGCTTGCAGAGACCTCAGCCTACCTAACAAGCCTGCTCTTGTAAAGCAAAAATTATAGTGCCTGCATACTTGCCATCCTCATTCAAAAGCCCATTCCTCATTAATATCACTTTATACATATTATTGCAGCTCCAAATGCCATTCCTCTTGTCCCCACCCATTTCCTTGACTGGCTGTGACATACAGGAACTACACCCAGTGCTTAACTTGCCTCTCCTGACCTTTTGTAACTTGGCTCCAAACGCCTTTTTTTGGGTCTTTTGCAAAACACTGTCAGAAGGGAAAAATCCTTTGTTAAAACACAGCCAACTCCTGCCTCAACGTGGAACAGTTTGTTCTGCTAAAAGAATGAGCCAGTTCAGTGAGCAGAAAAACATTGCCATAAACCAGCGGACTCAGTAAGCTGCAAAAGCCATCGGCTGCGCTCGAGGTCTGAAAGGACGACTCCGAAGCAGGATCCATGGGGAAGAAAAAAAACCTAATCCCGATCCTGACCTGTCAAACCTCCTTGCTTTCAGCCCAAGTATGTTGCAGTTGTCTTTTTGGTTATAGCAACTGCAAGTGGGGGAATGGGAGCTGATGCTGAGCCAGAGCGTAACGCCGCGTTCGAAGCTGGCATATTGCAAAAGGGCACCGTGGATGAAGTAATCCAAAAATGCTCAGCTGGGAAGGGGCTGTAGCACTCTCATAGTCTTCAGCCTATGCTGCAGACGATTAGCTCCAGCGCCCTGTGCTTGTTGTCTGGTACTTTTTAGTAACTCAGTTTAGTCCTTCCCACCCACATCTTGTTTTAAAGCTCTGGACACTGGTGTTGCTGCGAGTCTGTCCCTTACGTGGCAGCTCGGAAGCTGGTCATCAGCCTTTCTCCAGCAAGCGCTTCTTCATTGCACGAGGGACTCGAATGCTCAGTGAGAAAACTGTGTGACCCTCTAGCAGGCTTTTGGGTTTGTGGTTCTGCAGCGGGATTGTTTCGGTGCTCATCTAAAAGCTGATGCTGGTTTTCTTTTAATAATAAATGCAGTGCTGGCATCTTGAGCTGTGGTTCCCAAATCTGGGGCAATGGCTCCCAAATAGGGTCACCCATGTGGAGGTGGATGTGCAAACCTGTAAACACAGGCTTGGAGGCTTTCCCCAAAATAACTGCTTGGGACTGGACGCTGGGAGCATGGTCGGCATCTGCGCTTCGCTTGGTGTGTTGCCACCGGGTGCTTGTACCTGTGAACTACTCATCAGCTCGGCCAATTTAAAAGATTCGAGTACTCTTGTCAGAAATTTGACGTAGACCAAGATCTACCTCTGGTTCTCATTTTGCTTTGGGAACTGGGAGTCTTTACTCTGAGCTCCGATAGTTTTTTGACTTGGAGCCTGTTCAGCAATTTCAGATAATACAAAATACAAAGAAGTGCATTTTAGGTGTAACCTACCCTTTTTCATATGCATTCCAAAGGGCTGCAGCTGCCAAAGCTGGCCTTACCCTACCTAAATGGTGATTCTTTATAGTAAGCTCTAAGTGTGGGATCACAAGGCACGTAGCAAGCCTGAATGTGGTGTGGCAGAATTTTAGTGACCTGTTTGGGGCCGTTTGAGGTGCGTGAGATCAAGCTGCAATCACAGACAGATCCCTGACAATGCGAGCAAAAAGAAGACCTAGAGAAAGCACAAGGGGCTGAAATTGGAGCTCTTGTGCATTTATAAACATGACCAGTGCTCTCCTACTGTCCTGTTCTGGCACCAACCACCCTGCTGGTGTTCACCAGCTGAGCAGGAGGTGACGGGAGACCCAGATACTGAGGAGCTGAGGGACTTCTTGAAGCTCCATTAATGCTATCTGGTGTCCTCTGCTGGTAGTGTGAACCTCGGAGCTGGCTCTGTTGAGAGGTGATTATCTGTCTGCTGGACCTTTTCCTTTGGGAAAATGCCAGAAATGTTTTGCAACATGGACAAAATGTGAGGATTGATGCTGTGGAGGTGGGTCCCTGGGATGCTGGGAGTGCGAGCCCTGCTAAGGTAGTGCCCCTTGGAGAAAATCTGTAATGAAGCCTCTGCGCCAAAAGGGATTATTATTTTTTTTGGAAGATGTTAATAGTATGATTGCATAACATTTATTTTGCTCTCGATCAAATGGATGAGGGCAGAGGAAAATGAGTGAATGAATTAACGTTAGTGATGTTCAAACAGAAGCACGCAAAGCTCCGAGGGATGATCAGTGGTTTTGTTTTGATGTGTGTTGTGTTTCTTTTTATTCCTGACATTCTCCTGAAATATAGCACGCCGGCTTGTTTCTAAGGGGGCACATTGCCAATAGTCTAAAGGTTATATTATCCTAGTGACCTATTTTTATACTCTAATCGCATTCTGTTTCAGCCATCCCTTTTCTAGCCTTCCGTCTCGCTTGGTTTTGTGCTCATCTGGAAAAAAAAAAGCAGAAATAATTACCATTAGTTCCTGAGTACTAAGACAGCAAGCCAATCTCTACCCAGGTAGCGACAGCAAAGGTGAGTTGCTACTCTGGAAGCACGAGAACAATCTGAAAATACATCTCGAAAATAAGTGACAACTTGGAAGGGGCTGATAAGGAGTGTTGTGGGGCAGAGGAGAGAGGTCTTCTCTTCAAGGCAGATTTTAAATGGAGAAGTAGAGCAGTTTGTAGAAGAGTGAAAATTTAATGAATAGCTCTGTTTAACTAGCCTAAATGGAAAAGACGCTTTTCTGCTCTGGGCCTGCCAAGTAATGGAGAATGAATACGATTGTTCGGTGAACCGGCTTCCACTGCCTTTAGACTGTACCCGCGTTTTCAAAGCCAGGCTTAAGCTACAAAGCACCCTGGCCAGTCGACATAAAGAGAAATTGTTCCTTAGTACAAATGTTGACTATGTGATGCTGCTTGAAGCTCGAAACTGCTGAAATTTGTGTGTGTGTTTGTACATTTGCGCAGTGCAAAATAATAAGATGCAAAGAGGCTTTTTCTTGCCTTCGTGGCTTCTCCTGGGGTTTGTTATTTATTGCCAGTTGCTTTTCTTGTTCTCACTGAGAGCACCTAAATTTTGAGTGTCTGCAGTGTTAGTGTGGTAGCAATCTGCTATGGAAGGGAAAATCTCATTAACTGTTCATTCATGGGAACTTGCAGTCCCATACGGGGTCAAACCCTAAAAGAATTGTGTCATGACCTTGGTCTGGGTTACGGACCAGGCTTTGAGTGGCAGATGCTGCCTGCAGGTGCCAGCCCTAGGCAAGGGCATGGCATTGAGACGTGCACCAGGAGCCGGGGGGATGCTCTGGTGCTGACTTTTTTAGGCTGCTGGAGGTGCTCCCATCCCGTGACTTCCCTTCCAGCTGCAGGCTTTGCAGAGTTGCCCCGGGGATGGATGTTGCATACCGGCTAGCTGAGATGCACAGCGGCAGACGGGGAACTCAGCTCTGCCAAATCTCGCCTTTTCTTCTCTGTCTTTCCACGCAGTGCATCTCTGGGATGGCTTAGCAATGGCTGCCCTGTTCCTGGCAGGGGACTGTATCCCGGGTGAGAGCTGGCGTGGGGCAGCATCTGGCCAGGGAGCAAGCTTTTGCCCCTTCTCTGAGGGTCTGGAGAGCACAGGAGCGTCTAGCCTTGCTCTCTCCTGCCAGCCCACACCGGTCACGTGTTGGCAATAAATTAATAAAAACTGGTGAAACTCCTACATGATGTCTCATGTGCAGCATGTCTCATGCAGAACAAATGTTAATGCCCAACCAAAGAGGGAATGAGTTCAGGGAGTGCCGTAGCTGGCAGCACGGAGTGTCTGTCCTGCTGTCATCCCTCGGTGAAACTCGATGGGATTTCCCTCTAGGGTGCTTGATGGTGGAAAGGGGAATCATAAAAAGGTTTGACTTGGGAGGAACCTTAAAGATCATCTAGTTCCAATCCCACCACCTCCCTCTAGACCAGGTTGCTCAAAGCCCTGTCTGACCTGGCCTTGAACACTGCCAGGGAAGGCAGATCAGCTTGGATCTGAGTGCTGCAGAGGGGACCCACTTGTTGGTGCTGGCCACAGGGATCCTCTATTTACTGGCCTTTACCGTACTAATTACTGGTACGGAGTTGGGAAGTCATCTGTGGGCTTCCCAAAGACAGACGTGCATCCTCTGGACCTGGCTGGACGTAGAGCCTAAAAGGGACAGACAAAAACTCTCAAATGTCAATATTTCTTTTCCTCCTTTGATTTTTTTTTCCTCTTTTTTTCACCCCCATATTATGCTATCAGTTGGGGCCCGCAGAGTTTCAGTTTAAAAACAAACCGCTGTTATTTAAAGTGCCAATATTGTGCTTGGCTTCATATGAATCAGAAACATCAACTTTGTCTCTGACCTGGTGAGTGTGTCTGCCTGCCTAGCAGGCACCAAAAGTGTTGAGAAAACGGTTATTTTACTTCTATTTTGGTGTTGATTTTTTAAAAAATTTTTTTATCTCAACTGAGCATTCTCTCTTCAGCAGAGCTGCGTCAACCACCAGAGCCCATGGTAAAGCACGTAGCCATCCTGCGTGTCTGCGTGGAGCCTTGTCCCCATGTGAGCGTTGGGCACCAGGAGGTGGCTGGTCTGGGGGCAGAGAGGGTGCCTGGGCGATGGGACCGGAGCTGCTGTGCCTGGCTGTGCGCTGGCTGGCCGGTGATGCTGCCTGGTGGGTTTTCTGGTGGTTGTTTTCAGGCAAGGTTTGGAAAAGGTCACAAAAATTAATCTTCTAACTGGGGACCTTGGCACTGCGGGGAATGAATGTTTTGCATTAACAACCTAACTCGTTAATTCACTGAAACATTTAAAACCAAACCAGTTATATCCAGCCAAGCTGGAAAAAGCTGAAAGTTCATACTCAGCAGTGCAGATTTCGAAACCTCCTTTTGTTAATCTCTGCAGAAGTAAATTTTCTGAAATTGCTAAGCTCACTTTGACCCGTCTCAGCATTGTTTTCCTCAGTGGAGGCAAAGCTGCTCAGCAGAGGGTTAGTGATGTGTACCTGGACCCGCCGATGAGGATGGGAAGGCTCCTGGGCTGGGGAGGAAGGAGGGTGGGTAGCGCTGCAGCAGAGGAGTGCTCCCAGCAGCACTGCAGCTTTGGGCTGTCTCTGGCAGCAACGCTGCCCTGTTTCCGTGGACCGGGATCCCAGATATCACAGTTTCCATGTTCCTCTGTTATTATTTTCCGAATCACTAGGGCTATGTGAAATAACAGCCTCGCACGTCTCACGGTGCTCCTTCTCCTTGTCTGTAAGCTGCAGATGGGTCACTGGTGTGTGGCTTTCATGGACCTCCTACATGGAGCAGAGACGGGCAGACCCAGACAGTGCGGGAGCCTCTCCTGAGCCGCAAGCCTTGAGAAACTGATGGGTGGCCACCAACCGGGCTGTTCTTGTAGCCACAACGTGGGACAACGGCATAAAACTGTCTGCCGCAGAGTGGATCTTTCCTGTGGTGATTTTTTAAACTGTTTTAAGTCAGGAGCTGTGGAGACAAGCAGTCGCAGCCATACATCAAAGTTGGGGAGCCACAACCCAACCAGGGTTCATTAAATAGGAAGTATCAATTTAAGTACAATCCCTTTGTCTTCCTGACTGCCAGGTAGCTGTTCCATTCAGCTAATGTCTTTTTGCTCCAGTTCATCATAACATGATACGTAGGAAATAAGTTTCTTCACACACTGCTCTACAAATTGGCCCAAGACATTTGCAGTGGTGGTGTACTGAGCTCCGTTGTAAGGCTGTTTTTCTGATTAATCTGTCTGCCTTTAATTTACCCGATCCATTAAAACTTACTTTAATGACAGAGAAATCAGTGAATTATCCATTCTGTTATACATTAGTGGTGTATTAAAGTATTAGTGCATTCCAGAAGGTGAGCAGTGAATAAAACATGCTCTGAACATGTGGTTATGCAACTGTTCTGTGGAAATGAAACGGACAAACAGTACATTTGATTAATTTTTCTCCCCAGTAAACTGGCACTGTGATTCACTTTCAGCTAAATTTGCAATCTGTGTTCTCAGGTGGCATTAATATTGGAGCCCCAGCAGGAAAGCTGTGGCGGCTGGGGCTGCTTTGATTGCGTTTTTACAAGAAGTCGTTGGAGAGAGCAGGGACCTTGATGCAAATGTGCTGGTAAATGAAATGCAGAGCTTTTAGGTTCTCTGTAGGTGGGTCAGGCCGTTCACATTCACCCAGAGTAAGAGTGACGAGTGCTCAGGTGAAGGCTCTGTTAAGGTGGCACAATGGGGGTCTTTGTGTGGCTTGGTTGCTCTGTATCGAATTTACTCTATTGACAGATAAGAATCATCTTTTTGATACCCGCTGACTCCGTAAACACCAGGACTCGAGCTGTCTCAGGAATGGAGACTCTGGGACTAAATCTCTGTCAGGAGTTTGCTGGAAATGAAAAAGCTTGCAGAGGGTCCAGCACTTTCTTCCTGGCTTGTTAGAGATGCAGAATAAAATAAGAATTCCTTTTTACTGTTGCTTCCCTGATGCAGAATTCCTTTCAGCCTTTAAAGCTATATTTTGTAGCCTTCGGGCTGGTCTTACTGTTTTTTTCCTAATTGACTTGACTTGGAAAGTTCACAGTACCCTGTTAGATTGTGTAATATTTAACTTAGCATCAAAAATGAGGATCTTGGAATTGGTGTCAAATGGATGCTGTTCCCCTCTGAATAGCAAAGCCCATTCATAGCCATCCAAGTATTCCACTTGCTAATGCTAATGAATAACTTTCTGGACCTCTGCAAAGAGTAACCACAAAAAGGTGGGATGGGAATGGCATAAAGCAGGTATTGAGAACACGTGATTCGCACTGTCTAAATCCAGATACAGCTTTTAGATCTTTTTTTATTCATGAGGTTCTTTTAAAGTTATAGTTTCTAGCTTTTCACAAAGCTTTAGCATAGCAGCCTTTTCGGATGCCAAGTTCAGTGATGACTAACACTATTTACAGGACTGTTTTGTAATCTCAGATCAGCCCACATTAACGGGAAGTTACGTTTTCCCATCAGTCTTTCAAATGGTGCCCAAGAGTTTCTGAGGCCAGAGTCGGCTATCCAGGCTCTCCTGTTTGGAAAAAACGATGTCAGCTTTCAGAATGATGTTTTCAGAAATTTCTGCTGCAGTTAGGGAGGTCAAATTGGGCTTCTTCCATCTGATTTTTCTTGCGTTAGGACCTTTCATTCCTCTGTTCTAAAAGCTGCTGGCAAAAATAAGCAGAGGAGGTATTGCATAAGCACCACAAAGTCATTTGCCTGATCTGCATTTCTCGGTGCATGAGATCAGCTCAGAATATCTGATATGAGAAAGCTACTGGTGCACAACTGCTGTAACTGATAGGAGTTACCTCTGTGAGTCATCTGGTAGGATGGTAAGTTGGTCTTTTTTTTTTTTTTTAAAGTTCAAGTTTTTATGAGTGTTTTTATAAAGCTCTGTCGCCGTTACTGTAAAACCCAAGAAAATCTGGCTCGAAGCCTTTGTAATATGAATCAGTGCATCCATATGCTTCCAAGTGACCTCGCAGTCTGGAAGAATGCCATTTGATCCCAGTGTTTAAAGGGAAAAAAGAGGAGAGCTGCTGTAAAAAAGATTGACAGAGGGGTTAAAGCAGAGATGTTGCTCTCTCAGATGTGCTGCCTTCCCGGACATCGGGACTGTCACCAGGCGAGTGACTCCTGGTGCCAGCTCCGGCAGCCAGCGGTGCTGCCCTTGGGTTGTGATCTCAGGCACGGAGCGTCCGCTCTGCAGATGATGAAGCTGCATCAGGCCAGAAATGAGAATGTGGATGATGCCCTGGCCAGCTCTGGTCTTCCACGGGATGGAGGAGATCAGGAACTGCTTTCAGAAAAAGAAAAAAAAAAATTAAAATGCCCTTTTTGTGCGCGTGTGTGTGCGTGTGTGCGCGCGTGTGTGTGTGTGTTACAGATCTCTTGTGTGTCACACCAAGCCCAGAAAGATGAGCTTGTGTTGCAGAGAAATTGCATTTTCTTAGGAAATACCCCATTGCAGTGAGTTGTGTGAATGCCAAAAGCCGGTGGGAGGGAAAGGCTGGGAGCCAGGAACTATGTGTGTGATGCTGCCCTTGAGTTTTGGGGCCTTGTCTTCTCTCGCAGCTCCAGCTGAAGACTCAGCAGATGCTGTTAAAACAGGGGGTGGGCAGGGAATCTCACAAATGCTGTGCAGGCTTGCTGAGCGAGGAGGGCTAAAATACGTGGCCCTGGCTGCAGCCTCCTCACTCCCTGCAGCAGAGCTCCAGGTGTCTCTGCAGGCTGAGCCCCTTGGAACGGGCACAGTGCTTTGAGCTGGCAAGAGACTTCCCAACAGGATGGTTGGAAAATGCAGATTTTGAAAGAAATCGAAATGTTCTGTGGGGAACGTGTTGATTTCTTCATCAGGTTTTTCTGCTGGAAAGCAGGCGGCTTTCCCAGGGTGACCGTGTGCTGCTGAGCTGGGAGCCCAGGCACACAGGGAGCCCAGGCACTGCTCTCGCCTCCCGAAACACTGATGATGGGTCTTGGCAGGGCAGGGTGAGGGGAAATATTGGCGTTTTTCCTCTTCAGAAGAGATTTTGATGTGGGCTATAAGTGAGGCATGTTTGTGTGTTTGTTTTTAAACAGGTAATTCACAGGTCCTATGTGTGAAAATACAATAAACCTGAGGTTAAGTTACATTTTTCCAGTGAAAGAGACTGAAAACGATTTATCAAGTGAAACAGTTAAAGACCAGGACAGTTATGCTTTGTCTAATGCCAAGGGAACTAACCCCTCCTCCTTCTCCTTGTCCTCAGGTTCAGTGGCAAATATGAACATTTGTCAACATTTGACACAGCTCCTTGGGACATCATGAATTTGCTGGAATCTAGACCACAGAGCACTTGCATTAGCGCTTTTTAAATTCGAATTTAATTTAACTGAAAGAAATAAAATCTTCTGGATCAACTGTAGAGATGGCTAGCAAAAGAAAATCTACAACTCCCTGCATGATATCAGTAAAAACACTGGTGCTTCAGGAGACTGAACTGGACGCTGTGGAAGACGATCGTGAAGGAAAGCAACAAGATGCTCCTGCGGAAGGGGCAGCAGCTAGTGATGCTGCTGCTGGTAACAGTAATACTGGAGCTTTGTCTAATGGGCACCGTGGGATTGCTGATAGTGACACTTACATCTGCAAGTCTTGTGACTTTGGATCTCAAGACGTTCATCACTTCTTTGGGCACTTGGACTCTGAGCACTTAGACTTTAGCAAAGACCCTGCGTTTGCATGTGTTGCGTGCAACTTTCTGGCAAATAGCCATGAAGGGCTCTCGCACCACAATGCAGAGACACACGCCCATGAAACGAGCTTCGTCTGGAGGGTGGCTAAGCAGGACAATCGTACAACTGTGGAGCAAAGTCTCTGCGAGGCCACCAGCAGCCATGACCTTCCGGGAGAGGTCCCTGAAGAAGGGGTGGACAGCCAGTCTGAAATTATCATTACCAAAACCCCTATCATGAAGATAATGAAAGGTAAACCGGAGGCCAAAAAAATCCACACGCTGAAGGAGAATGCGTCCAGTCAGCTGGGCAGCGAGTCGGAGGCGAAAGATGGAGAGCATTCATTTCCAAATGGGTCCGTGCCGGTCAGCCAGCCCACTGCAACTTCGACAAAATCATCTCGTATAGTGAATGGCTCCATCTTGGGAAATGTGCCTGTTCTGCAGGCGGGTGTTGCACAACTCGTGTCACTGCAGCAGCAACCCCCGCTGCATCAGCAGCTCCCTACGTCCAAGTCTCTTCCCAAGGTGATGATCCCTCTGAGCAGCATTCCGACGTACAACGCTGCCATGGACTCCAACAGCTTCCTCAAAAACTCTTTCCACAAGTTCCCCTACCCCACCAAAGCTGAGCTCTGCTACTTGACCGTAGTGACGAAGTACCCCGAAGAGCAGCTGAAGATCTGGTTCACTGCGCAGAGGTTGAAGCAGGGCATCAGCTGGTCACCGGAGGAGATCGAAGATGCCAGGAAGAAGATGTTCAACACCGTTATTCAGTCCGTGCCGCAACCCACCATTACAGTT
>NW_009727306.1:3100-3506 GCF_000703405.1 Apaloderma vittatum | reverse complement strand
AAATATATAAATATATCAGAACCCATTTTAGGGGCTTTGGGATTTATTACTCTGCCTTAAAAACTAACTTGTATTTTCTGTTAAAGCTTTTTAAACACAATGAGAGCATTAGCACTGAGCTGAAAATAATGCCTCAGCTTTTCAGTACAAATGCTGGTTTTCTGTTTTTTTGGTTTTTTTTTTTACTTAATATTTGCATAATCAATTTGTCATCAAAAAAAAAAAACCCCACAACAGCCTAATTGTTTTAGCAAACGTAATGGAGCTGGAGAGACAGACTCTGAGCATGTCCCATTGCTGGGAGGGACCAGGCAAGTGAGAGCCCAGCGGGCAGCCAGGGCTGTTCTGCACACCAGGGTTTGTCTAATCCTGCCGAAAGTGACACTGCTAGGTCTGGGACTGGGAG
>NW_009727306.1:0-3069 GCF_000703405.1 Apaloderma vittatum | reverse complement strand
GGGTAGGGGGGGAAAAAGAGCTCAAAAAAAAAAAAAAAAAAAAAAAAAAAGCAAGCAAGCACCTTGGGTTGTAGCAATGTTTTATGTTAAGTTTACCAAAAGATGAAAAACTTAATTTTAGCCCATTGCTGGCATAATGTAGAATAACACAACTTGAATCTCAGACAAGGCACCAGCCTCTTCAAGGCTCTTTTCCATTTAAAAAAATATTTTAACTCTTGTATGTGTTAAGAACTTGACCGAGTAGGCTCAGAAAAATCTGCTTTATACCCAAAGTTATAATTTAGAAGAGGAAATACCTTTTTTTTTAATTTTAAAAAAAAATACACAAACCAAATTGAGGGTTGGGGTTTTTTGGTTTTTTTTGTGGGTTTGTTTTTTTTTTTGGTGGGGTTTTGTATCTTTTTTTTTTTTTTGGTGGGGTTTTGTATCTTTTTTTTTTTTTTCAGTTAAAACAAGAATTCAAGCTTATCTCCAAAGCTGCCTCTGGAATTTCCATGCAGGGTGGGGTTGGGGTTTGAGAAAGCCACAGGTGTTCACAACAGCAACAGAGCCTGGTGCTACCCTGGCCCCGTTCTTTTCTTGCAGCTCAGCCCGCCTGGCCTGCTGTCAGCACCAGGGTAAGGGTACGTGCCACACACTTGGGCAAGTCCATACATCAGAAATGTATTTCTTGGAGTTGGTAATTGCATCTTTCACTACAGCCCCCAGATTCCCCCATCCGCAAGTCAGGCTGCCAGCAGCCCGTGCTGTGTCGCACGTTCGAGCTGTGGGTCTGGTTTCACGAGCGGATGTTGTGGCAGTCAGGCTGAGCTTTCCTCAGAGAAAAACAGAAAATAGTATAGCAACGGATTAGAGTTTTATTTAATTTTCAACTTGAAACTTCCAAACGCTCACTCTCAACCAAACAGCTGTAATATTATAAATGAACCTTTATTAAAGACACTTCAATGCCCTTTGTTAGACACTTCAATATCTTACATGTTTTTTCAATGTACAACATTGTACCAAATTTTCTAATAAATAAATAACTTTGTACACAAAAGTAATACTTCCTCTTTCACATTGCCTCTTAGAAGCAGCAAATTCACATATTTAGTGGAAGTCATAACATTAGGCAGTTAACTTTATTCAGAAACATTATTTTCAAATGTTAATGTGGCAAATATGCTTTTGTATCTGCAATGGTGATGACATTTCCGCCAGCAAAAATGAGTCAAATTAAATCATCCCCCGTGTCTCTCCGTGTTTCCACCTTACAAGCTGGTTCCAAAGCGCACTTTTCCCTTGCGGAAAGGGAAAACTACGCTTGGTTTATAATTTTCTAACACCCAGTTCCTTTGCTTTGTTTAACCTTGGCACACCACACCATCAGCCACCTGCCTCAAAGTGCAAACGTGTCAGGAATAGTCGGGAACTGACCCAGACCTGCACGTGGTGGAGTTAAGCCTCGCTGCCCCCCGGCCACGCTGAAACTCGCCCTCAGCTGCCGGGCAGTGGACACGGGTCTGCTCCTTGCAGGAGGTGGTGGCTCCTCAAGGCGAGGCTGGACAGGACCAGCTTGTAGTAACACCTACGGGCAAGTTGCGTCCCGGTGCAGCGAGCAGCTGCTCACTGACCCCAGCAGATCCTCAGTTGATGGATCTGAACGGAAAATTAAATGTTTCTGCCCTTTCCGCTGATGCTTCTTTTGAGCCACAGGTCTGGCAAAGGTGGATTTCCACCAGACTTGGCTTCAGTGGAACTGGAATTTGAATTGCTCCTAAGGAGAAGAAAAAGTAACGAAACCCCCTAATAAACCTTCCCCCAAAGTAGTCATCACCAGAGTTAGCAACCTTATGTTAGCAGAACTCAAATTACAAGCAACTGGAAGAGAGTTCTCCATCCACAGGTACCAACACCAACCGAGAGCAGCTTTTCTATAAATAAAAAGCGTCCTAGTGAAGTGACAAAGATCTGTTTGACCAATGTGGGTGTTTCTTTCGCCCCCGCCATTCATGGATGAATTTAAAAGACCACATAAAACCACTTGGGACACTTCCATTTAACAGGGTGTTTTCAATCATAAATACACAGCTCCCCTGCTAAAATGAGTGTATTTCTGAATTGCTACACAGAGCAACATTATTCCTTTGAAGCAGGTATTTTTCACAGAAAGAGCCTGGCTGCAGATGGGGTAACGGTGTTCAACAAGTTTAACATTGCAGCACAGGGGAGGAGAGAAAAAAAAAGTATGGGCTGAATGAAGAGTGCAGCTGTCAGCTCAGGAGCACGATTTCAGCTGTGTTGTCACAACAGCTCTATGGTTTCAACCCCCTCCGGAACAGATGTATTTTTGGGGGAGGGGTGGTGAAAACACCCCTCAAAACGGGGCCAGGTTGTACCTTGTGCAGGTAGAGCTGTAGGTGTGTGGGAGCAGTGAGCTCTGCCGGTGATCAGCCGCACGGGCAGGTAACGCCTCCCGCCGCCCTGTTCTCCAGCAACCCATGGGAGCACCCCAGCGTTCTGTTCCGGGTCGGCCGTCGTGGGAACAGCAGCCTTTTTGTTGGGTGGGTTCGGGGCTCTGCGCTCTTGCCAAATTATTTAGCGCCTCTTGTATGGTCCCCTCCAACGTATCACACGGTCACAGTTCCAATACTAACTTTTACGAAGTTGTGAAAAATAATGGAATTTAAGTTCTTCCAGCAACAGGAAAAAAAAAACCAGGCTGCTACATCATTTCTCACTGCATGGGGGTTTTTTTAGCTATAAACTACATTTGAAACAGTTGAAGATCTCTGCTTAAATGTGTTAAGTGCAATAAATTTCAAAGGGAAAGGAAATTTGTGCTAAGTAACCCAATTGATACTTGATTTAAAGGAACTTCCACTGAAAAGAGGACGATCCCTTTGGAACAGTCTGGCTTTTTAAAGTTCTGCTTATGCATTTAAGGCACCAGAATTACTTCTCTCACAAAGTTTAACAGCAACCTGATACTGAAAACAATATTGCCAAAATTGTAAAATTTCACTCAGTTTTCCATGCACTAAAGATTAAAATAGCCTCTGTAAAAGATATATATATATTTTT